>NW_016838390.1:0-3510 GCF_001698545.2 Rhinopithecus bieti | reverse complement strand
AAGAGGGAGAATCTGTTTTCCAACCCCCTTGATTCTGTGCTGACTTTATGACTTGCTTTGGCCCTAGGATATATTAAGAGTGATGTGGTAGATGATCCAGGTGAACAAGGCAAGTGGCCTAGGAGCTTCTCCCCTGCCCTCTTAGAATGCTGCTGCCAAGCTCATCAGCTAGAGACACTAGAACCAGGAAATGGGTAATAACAACAACCAGACATGTGAGTGAGGCAGCCCCAAGCAAGTCGCCAAGAAACTAACTACAGCCCCATGAGTGACCCCAGGAGACACCATCAGAAGAACCACCCAGCTGACCCCAAAGTTGTTTCATTGCCTAGCCCAAACTGATGACCTTCAGAGTCATGAGTCAGAATAAAATGGTGGTTGTTTTAACGCACTGCATTTTGGAGAGGCAATAGATCACTGATAAAATAGTAAGTCAAATAAAGTGATGTATTAGTCTGTTCTAGCACTGCTATAACAAACTACCTGGGACTAAAAAATTTATGAAGAAAAGAGGTTTATTGACTCACAGTTCCACAGGCTGTACAGGAGGCATGGTTGGGGAGGCCTCAGGAAAGTTACAATCATGGCAAAAGGCAAAGCGGAAGCAAGCACATCTTACATGGTGACAGCAGGAGGAAGTGAGAGAGTGAAGGAAGATGGGACCACCCTTTTAAACCACCAGATCTCATGAGAACTTACTCACTATCATGAGGACAGCAAGGGGGAACTCTCCTCCATGATCCAAACACATCCCATGAGGACCCTCTTCCAACACTGAGGATCACAACTCAACATGAGATTTGGGAGATAACACAGAGCCAAACCTTATCAAGTGGCCTAACCCATTTTATTCTTGAATTGTTTGACTTCAATGTGCATTATTTTCTTTAGATTGTCCTATAGGAGCTCAACTTATAAATGGCTATTAGCTATTACTTAGAACCCTGACATTGGTTCTACAAATTTTTGAAAGCCAATCCTAAAACCAGCATTCAAGCTAACAATCTTTAGCAGTCTTGAAAATAATCTATTTTAATGACAATCTCCCTGTATTAAACATCAGAAAACTGAGTTCTAGCCCAATTTTGTAATAAAATGGTTCTCTGACATTTGTAATAAAATAGTTCTCAGGGCTTGGTGGTCTCTGAACCTTCACAATTCCATGTATAAAATGAGAAGACTGTTTTTTTTAATTGTGTGATCTCATGTTTTGAACCAAATTCATTCCTGTCTGGCTATCAAGGGATCAGTGTCTGGCCTTAATCTTTGATTGGTTTGTTCCTCTCCCATACAATCCAGCTTCCTTTCTAGGGGATTGTTGAAGGCAGCAGGAACAATTATAACTAACTTACACCTATAACAGAAAAGATTTACCACTTCTAATGTGGAGAACAAAAATGATGATAGGAGTACAAACCTCTTCACAGGTCAACATGAGGTCCAGGATGTAGTTTGGTAGACTCTCTCCCCACGACTTGAGGGCCTTATGAATTTAGATTCCAGGTGTTAATATTAAGTATAGCCAAGGAATACAAATCAGAGGCTGATGCCCTGCTAGTAGGGTGATTTATGACTCTCCTGTAAACACAGAACTACAGTTCCTTGGTTTGAGTTGGTTACAGTTTCTGCAGAAGAATTCACACTCACAAACGCCCCTTTGTGAGGTCAAGAACTCAGTTGTGTGCAGCAATGGCCAGTGTGGTTATGCTCTGTCCTATTAGGAGCTTTCACTTTTTTCTGCCTCATTTCCCATTTTCTTTCCTCCTGGTTCTCCTTACAAAAATAGTAGTCACATTTGGCCCAACAACCCCATTACTGGGTATATACCCAAAGGATTATAAATCATTCTACTATAAAGACACATACATAAGTATGTTTATTGCAACACTGTTCACAATAGCAAAGACTTGAAACCAACCCAAATGCCCATCAATGATAGACTGGATAAAGAAAATGTGGCACATATACACCATGGAATACTATGCAGCCATAGAAAAGGATGAGTTCATGTCCTTTGCAAGGACATGGATGAAGCTGGAAAACCATCATTCTCAGCAAACTAACACAAGAACAGAAAACCACACACCACATGTTTTCATTCATAAGTGGGAGTTGAAAAATGAGAACATATGGACATGGGGGAGAGGGGACATCACACACTGGGGCCTGTCGGGGGTTGGGCTGGCAGAGGGATAGCATTAGAAGAAGTACCCAATGTAGGTGATGGATTGATGGGTACAGCAAACCACCATGGCACGTGTATACCATGTAACAAACCTGCACGTTCTGCACATGTACCCCATAACTTGAAGTGCAACAAAAGTATAAATAAATAAATAATAAAATAGTAGTCATAAGCCTTTGCTGTGAGGTATAATTTCTGGGGGATCCAATAGTGTATGTTCAGGCTCCCCCAAAACGGAGTTTGATACAAAGACTTAAGTGCAGTTTGCCTTGGAGATGATTATAGAAAGGAGTGAGGAAGTGGGGAATGTGGAATAGGCAAGGGAAAAGTCTAATAAAGTGTATGTAATTAATGAGATATCACTGTGGGCAATCAGAGCTCAACCTTGCCTGGAGTCTTACACAAACCTTGTGCAGCGTTCCTCAGAATTGTCCAGCTAAGACTTCAATTTCGAGTCATATTGAAGTAGAAGTTTTAACTTCCTGTCTTGAAGAACTAGAAAACCCAAAGAATATATGAAGCGACTCCATTTAAACATTAGACAACAAGCCAACAGACAGGGGAATACTAGTATCCCTGGGTAAAGGAAATAAACAAGATGAGATCGATGAACACCCTGGATGCTTTGTTGGTGCAATTCTGGACCACTGTGCAGGAGGAGAGATCCAAAGTAGACCATGGTAGTCTTGCTGAGTTGAGGGAGCACAGATTTGAATAGAGGATAACTGGGGTTACTGGAAGATTAGGAAAAGAGTTGGAGGAAGGAGAGATCTGTGCAGGAAACCTGAGCTCCAGAAATCTGCATAGAGGTCCCACTGGGTCTGTTTGATCAATATTAAGTCACGCATGCATAGGATGAAACTCTGTAAGTTAAGCAAAGTGTAACCAGAAAATTGTCAGCTGAGCAAATCTCAGACATAACAAGGAGTGGACAGACATTTGAGGTCTGGCCTATCAGAGAGAAGATAACTCATGAGCACTCAGGGCATCCCTAAAGGCACAAGAAGGACATGACTTACTACTACAGCTAAACAAACCCTAGAGTGAAGAACATTTCTAGACCACCCAACAGAGCTCAACAACAAGCCTCAAACAGATAAAGCTGATGCCCTGGTGACTTAACCACTTGACAGAACAAAGCCCAAGGCTCTAAAGAAGGAAAACAAATATTGACACTCGGCAAGTTAAGATTCAAAAGTTTCTGCAGAAATCAGCATAAGCCATAATAAGTAAAACAAAATCAAGTCAGTATAGAATCAGGCATGGCAAAATGATAAACTAGTGGACAAGAATTTTAAAATAATTATTACAAATATGCTCAAGGA
>NW_016838389.1:0-425 GCF_001698545.2 Rhinopithecus bieti | reverse complement strand
GTGACAAAGGAAATATCCACAGATGAAAACTAGAAAGAAGCTTTCTTAGAAACTTCTTGGTGATGTGTGAATTCATCTCAGAGAGTTACACTTATGTTTCTTGGAGCAGTCCACTAACACTGTCTTGGAGGAAACTGAGAAGTGCTACTTTGGATTGAATTGAGGCCTACTCTGATAAGGGTAATATCATCAATTAGAAACGTGAAAGAAGCTTTCTGAGAAAATCCTTTGTGTTCTGTGAATTCATCCCACAGAGTCCCAACTTATTCCTCAGGAAGCAGTTTGCTAACTCTCTTTTGGTGGAATCTGCAAAGTGATATTTGGGACCCCATTGGGACCTGTAGTGTAAAGGGAAATATACTCAGATAATAACTAGAGAGAAGCTTTCTGAGAGATTGCTTTCTGATATGAGACTTCATCACACC
>NW_016838388.1:0-552 GCF_001698545.2 Rhinopithecus bieti | reverse complement strand
AAATATTTGTGGCTGAGCTATTTATTGAACCCTGATTATATTTTCTTTCTTGGACAAATTGCATTTTTCTGGATGTAATATGTGTCTCTGCTGGAGGCATACCTCTCTCTCAATACTTTAGCAGAGAAAACCTACCAGCTTCTTTCTTATCGACGGAGACCTCCCTCCTGCACCCTTCTGCCACCTTGCCCTGTATGGAGAGGTTGCCCTCTGGGCCTGTTGTACAACAAACATCTTCTGAGCTCTCTCAGAATCATCCTGGAGATGGCTTCACTCTCTCTCTTGTTGGAGCCCCTCGTATATAAGTTAATGCCTTTCTAGTTTTGCTCCTATGTTTTCAAAGAGTACAAACAGTAGCTTCTTGAGGAAGCATGTGTGGGAGAGTTTTTCTTTTTGTTTTTCAGTATCATGCATATCTAAAAAACTCTTTACTACAGAGGCCAGACCATGAGGCCAGTTCCATCAAGCCCGCCCTGGGCCAGCAGGAAGATGAGCAAGACTGAGAGGAGCTTTGATTCAAGCTGGAAGAGACCTGGGAGGTGCAGGACTTGA
>NW_016838387.1:0-3596 GCF_001698545.2 Rhinopithecus bieti | reverse complement strand
TTTATGAATTCATCTCACAGAGTAGCAAAATTCTTTTCATGGAGTAGTTTGGTAGCACTGCTTTTGGGAAATCTGAGAAGAGATATTTTGGAATGCATTGAAGCCTATGGTGACAAAGGAAATATCCTCAGATAAAATCTAGAAAGAAACATCTTGAGAAACCTCTTTGTGGTGTGTGAGTTCATCTCACAGAGTTACACCGTTCTTTTCATTGAGAAGTTTGCTAACGCTTTTTTTTTTGTGGAATCTGCGATGGGATATTCCAGAGCACATTGAGAAATATGGTGAAAAAGGAAATATCCTCAGATAAAAACTAGCAAGAAGCTTTCTGAGAAAGAGCCATGTGATGTGTGAATTCATCTCACAGAGTTACACCTTTCTTTTCATTGAACAGTTTGGTAGCACTGTTTTTGGAGGATCTGAGGAGGGATGTTTTGGATAGCTTTGAAGCCAATGATGACAAACGAAATATCCTCAGATAAAAACTAGAAAGAAGCTTTCTGAAAGTTCTTTGCTATGTGTGAATTCACCTCACAGAGTTACACCTATCTTTTCATGGAACAATGGGTAGACACTGTTTTGGTGGAATCAGAAATGTGATATATGGGAGAGCATTGAGGCCTAGGGTGAAATAGGAAATATCCTCAGATAAAAACTAGAAAGAAGCTTTCTGAGAAACTTCTTTTGAATGTGTGAATTCATCTCACAGAAATACACTGCTGTTTCCATTGAGCAGTTTGATAACACTGTTTTCATGGAATCTGCAAAGGGATATTTGGGAGCACTTTGAGGCCTGTGGTGAAAAAGGAGGTATCCTCAGATTAAAATCAGAAAGAAGTTTTCTGAGAAACTGCATTGTGATGTGTGAATTCAACTCACAGAGTTGTACTGTTCTTTTCACTGAGCAATTTGCTTATACTGTTTTCTTGAAATCTGAAATCTGATATTTTGGAGTGCATTGAAGTTTATGGTGACAAAGGAAATATCCTCACATAAAAACTAGAAAAAGCTTTATGAGAAACTGCTTTGTTATGGGTGAATTCATCTCACAGAATTACACCTTTCTTTTCATTGAGCAGTTTCAAAGCACTGTTTTTGGAGAATCTGCAAAGGGATTTTCAGGAGCTCATAGAGGCCTATGGTGAAAAAGTAAATATCTGCAGATCAAATCTGGATAGAAGTTTTTTGAATAACTGTTTTGTGATATGTGTATTCACCTCATAGAGATATACCCTTTTGTTGATTGAGCAGTTTGGCATCACCGTATTTGTGGTGTCTGAGAAGGGATATTTAGGAGTGCATTGAGGCTGATAGTGGAAAAGTAAATATGCATAGATGAAAACTAGAAAGGAGCTTTCAAATACATTTCTTTGTGACGGTTGAATTTATCAGACACAATTACAACTTTCTTTTCTTTGAGCAGTTTGATAGCACTCTTTCTAGGAATCTGCAAAGGGATATACTGGAGCTAGTAGTGGTCTAAGGTGAAAACGGAAATAACTTCAGATTAAAACTTTGGAGAAGCTTTTCTAGAAACGGTTCTGTGATGTGTATATTCATCTCAGAGTTTAATGTTTTTATTGATTGAGAAGTTCAGCATCACTGTTTTTGTGGTATCTGAGAGGAGTTACTTTGGAACACATTGAAGTCTATGGTGGAAAAGGAAATATTCTCATGTTTAAACTAGAAAGAAGTTTTCTCAGGAACTACTTTTGGATGCGTGAATTCCTCTCACAGAGTTACACTGTTTTTTTCATGGAGCAGCTGGCCGACACTGTTTTCCTGGAATCTGCAATGGGATATTTTGAGGCACATTGAAGTTTAGTGTGACAAAGGAAATATCCTCGTATAAACACTAAAAAGAAGCTTTCTGAGAAACCGCTTTGTGATGTGTTAATTCATCTCAAAGAGTTACACGATAATTTTCATGGATCAGTTTTGAGCAGTGTTTTTGGGGAATCTGAGAAGGGATATTTTGGATCACATTGAAACCTATGATGACAAGGAAATATCCTTATATAAAAACTAGAAAGAAGCTTTCAGAGAAAGTTATTTGTGATGTGTGAATTCATCTCACAGAGATACACCTTTCTTTTCATGGAGCAGTTTGCTAACACTGTTTTCATGTAATCTGTAATGGTATATTCTGGAGCACATTGAGGTCTACAGTAAAAAACGAAATATCCTCAGAAAAAAACTAGATAGAAGATTTCTGAGAAACTGCTTTGTGATGTGTGAATTCATGTCACAGATTTACACGTTTTTCTTCATGGAGCAGTTTGTTAACACTGTTTTCATCTAATATGTAAAGGTATATTTGAGAGCGCATTGAGTCCTATGGTGAAAAAGGAAATATCCTCAGATAAAAACTAGAAAGAAACATTCTTAGAAACTGCTTTGAGATTTGTGAATTCATCTCACAGAGTTACAGCATTCTTTTCATGGAGCAGTTTGGTAGCACTGTTTTTGAGGAATCTGAGAAGGGATATTTTGGATCACATTGAAGAGTATTTTGAAAAAGGAAATATCCTCAGATAAAAACTGGAAAGAAGGTTTCTGAGATTCTGCTTTGTGATGTGTGTATTCATCTCACAGAGTAACACGACTGTTTTCTTGGAGCAGTTTGCTGAAACTGTTTTCATGGAATCTGCAATAGGATATTTGGGAGTTCACTGAAGAATATGGTGACAAAGGAAATATCCTCAGACAAAAAACAAAAAGCTTTCTGAGAAACCAGTTTTTTATGTGTGAATTAATCTCACAGATTTACACATTTCTTTTCATGGAACACTATGCTAACACCATTTTCGTTTAATCTTCAAAGGGATATTCATGAGCACATTGAGGCCCATGATGAAAAAAGGAAACATCCTCAGACAAAAACTACTAAGAAGCTTTCTGAGAAACTGCTTTGTGATGTGTGAATTTATCTCACAGAGTTACACTGTTTTTTCATTGAGGAGTTTGCTACCACAGTTGTCTTGGAAACTGCAATTACATATTTTGGAACACATTGGAGCTTATTCTTACAAAGTAAATATCATCAATAAAAACTAGAAAATTCATCATATAAAAACTGAGAATCTGAGTTGTGGTGGGTTAATTCATATCACAGAGTTACAAGATTCTATTCATGGATCAGTTTGTTAGCACTGGTTTGGGGTAATCTGAGTTGGGATATTCTCAATGGATTTCAAGCCTATGGTAACAAAGGAAATATCCTCAACTCAAAACTAGAAAGAAACTTTCTCAGAAACTTATTCATGATGTGTGAATTCATTTCACAGAGGTACACGTTTCTTTTCATGGATCAGATTGCCAACAGTGTTTTCGTAGAATCTTTAAAGGCATATTTGGAGTGCATTGTGTCCCAGGGAGAAAAAGGAAATATCCTCACATAAAAACTAGAAAGAATCTTTCTGAGAAACTGCTTTGTGATATGTCAATTCATCTCAGAGAGTTACAATGTTGTTTTCATTGAGCAGTTTGCTAACACTGTTTTCTTGGAATCTGCAGTCAGGTATTTCGGAGCACATTGAAGCCCATGGTGACAAAGGAAATAAACTCAGATAAAACTAGAAAGAAGTTTTCTGAGA
>NW_016838386.1:0-624 GCF_001698545.2 Rhinopithecus bieti | reverse complement strand
TTTAAAGTAGTTTTTTCCAACTCTATGAAGAAAGTCATTGGTAGCTTGATGAGGATGGCGTTGAATCAATAAATTATCTTTGGCAGTATGGCCATTTTCACAATATTGGTTCTTCATGTCCATGAGCATGGAATGTTCTTCCCTTTGTTTGTGTCCTCTTTTATTTCACTGAGCAGTGGTTTGTAGGTCTCCTTGAAGAGGTCCTTCACATCCCTTGTAAGTTGGATTCCCAGGTATTTTGTTCTCTTTTTAGCATTTGTGAATGGGAGCTCACTCATGATTTGGCTTTCTGTTTGTCTGTTATTGGTGTATAGGAATGCTTGTGATTTTTGCACATTGATTTTGTATCCTGAGACTTTGCTGAAGTTGATTATCAGCTTAAGGAGATTTTGGGCTGAGATGATGGGGTTTTCTAAATATACAATCACATCATCTGCAAACAGGGACAATTTGACTTCCTCTTTTCCTAATTGAATACCCTTTCTTTCTTTCTCTTGCTTGATTGCCCTGGCTGGAACTTCCAACACTATGTTAAATAGGAGTGGTAACAGAGGGCATCCTTGTGCTGGTTTTCAAAGGGAATGCTTCCAGTTTTTGCCCATTTAGTATGGTATTGGATGTGGG
>NW_016838385.1:0-1495 GCF_001698545.2 Rhinopithecus bieti | reverse complement strand
CATAAAGATAGAGCCTCCAGCTGCAGGCAGAACATTGCCTACCTGAGCTTGTTCAGCTAGTGGGCTGAACATGACTGCCTGGGTTTTGGCAAGATTGCTGAGGAGGGTTCCGTGACAGGTGCATCATGGGAAAGGACCTCTCTGGTCATTCCTTGGCCTCTGGGGAATGGGCTTTGAACGGTGACCTGACCTATGGTGGACCCCCTTCTGCAGTCCTCCAGATCAACAGCCAGGGCCTATGGCTCAATCCATTGCAGTTCTACCCCAGGGAAAGAGGGACAGCATTAGAAAGGGAACAGAGTGGAAGCCAGGCAAGTAGCCTAGGGCTGGGAATTGCAAGGCCTTGGAGTCCTGGATGTGTACCCCAACTGTATTTTCTGGTAACCAACCTTCAAAAATCTAACATTGGAGTTTTAACAACCACATGTGGAATTGATGAGATATGTTTTCTAAAGTTGAAATTGCATTGTCTGCTCCATTGTTTGTTTGCTTGTTTGTTTGTTTGTCTGTCTTGAGACGGAGTCTCGCTCTGTCACCCAGACAGGAGTACAGTGGCGCGATCTCGGCTCACTGCAGTGTCTGCCTCCCGGGTACATGCCGTACTCCTCCCACAGCCTGCTGAGTAGCTCCATTTTAAGTTCCATAATTATATGGTAATGTTTTTCCCAATTGATCTGGAGTGGTCAGATTAATACTCCTCTGCCATATATGAGAATATGCATTTCCTTACCTGTGACAACACCAAGGCCTTAGAATATATCGAACTTTTTTGTAGGCATATGAAATTTTTTATATTATTAAATGGGCCATTCTTAGAGATTATTAAAATTGAGCATAGCCTACACTTAGAATTAACATTTCATAATGGGTTTGTAAGAATTGTATGTCATGATACAAATTGTAAGGACAACATATTTTTATGAAGTATCATTTTTTGATTTGTATCTATTTAAGTTTCTTTGAATGGAATTTCCTGGACCCTAATCATAGGTTTCGATAAAGCTTTCCTCATACCAGAATGATAGAAACAGTAATTTATCATTTTTCTCCTTATTTAGTTTTGTCTTTATCTAGATTGTATTTACATATTTAACCAATTTAATTTTGTTCTCTCTTCACTCTGCATTCATCTCACATCTCTCTCTCACACCAATAAAATGATTCTTGTGTTATGTTTCAGGTTTTCTTCTGTCGCTAGACCGGAGTGCAGTGGGGTCATGTCAGCTCACTGCAACCTCAGCCTCCCAGGTTCCAGCGATTCTCCTGCCTCAATCTCCTGAGTAGCTGGGACTACAGTCGCATCCCACCAGGCCCAACTAATTTTGGTATTCTTAGTGGAGATGTGGTTTCACCATGTTGCCAAGGATGGTCTTGGTCTCTTGACAACATGATCCACCCACCTCAGTCTCCCAAAGTGCTGGGGTTCACGTTGTGAGAAAACATTCCTTTTAATCTCGTATTTGCCAGAGAATTCCTTTTAATTTCTCTTAACATT
>NW_016838384.1:0-1242 GCF_001698545.2 Rhinopithecus bieti | reverse complement strand
CATAGGAAACTGCCACAAACTTCATGACATCCTGGTCCAAAAGATATGTCCACATCCTCAATCCTGGAAACTCTGACCTGATTTGAAAGAAGAGTCCTATGGATGTAATTAGGAATCTTGAGATGAGATTGTCCTATATTATCTGGGTGGGCACTAAATCCAGTAAGAACTGTCCTTATGAGAGACACATGGAGGAGAAACATGGAGTAAAGAGGCTGTGAAGGCAGAAGCAGAGAGTAGAGTGACAGCCACAAATCAAGATATGCTTGGAGCCACCACAAGCTGGAAGAGGGAAGGCAGTGCCCTCTCCTGAAGCCTACAGAGGGAGCACTGCCCTACCGCACCTAGATCGTGGACCCCTGCCAACCAGAATGACGAAAGAATACATTTCTGTGGTTTATTTTTCTGATGTAAATGTTATAACTTCCCTAGGAAACTAAGTCCCGCAAAGCACTGAGAGCTGAGCCCTGTAGGCCACTTGCCAGAGGCTGGGGCAGGCGCTGTGGTTCTGAAAGGAGAGACCTGAGGGGTGACTGTCAGTGTCCTCCAGCCCACAGTTGCAAGCCTTCTTCAACGGGGCTCCTTTATGAAGTAGGCTCTGTCGTTTGGTGAATCCCTGTTCATATGTACTTTTCATTCAACACACGTTTATGCAGCACCTACTATTGCCAGGGACCAGGGGAGGCTTCAGGCACGCCAGAGAGGACAGAAACAGTCACTGCCCTCAAGTAGCTCACAGAATGACAGACAAAAAAGAAACTTTCAAAAGGTCTGAAGTGTTTGGTGGAGACAAATCCTAAGGAGCATCATCTAACATAAGGAAGGGATGCAGACTGAAGGTCTGGGAGAGGAGAGTGGCTCTCTACTGCGTCCCAGGTGAGAAGAGCTGGCTGGGGAAGGGCGAGGAGTTTGGAAGACAGTTGGTCTGGGCAGCAGGAAGGATGTGTACATTAAAGACTCAGTGAGGAAGGAACCAGTTGAGAACTCCTCCCTTCCCCACCCACCTTCAGCCCCCTCCCCACTTTTACCCCCCACTCTTACCCCACCCTCCACCCCCTACTGGAGCTGAGCCTAGAAACACCCATGCAGGGCTTCTCTCTCCAAGTGTGGTCCTCAGCCCTGCATCACAGTCACAGGCACCTGACCAAACGTGGAGCTCCTGGCCTGACCCAAGGTCTTTGTGTCTAAGAGAATTCACATCTTTCACAAACCTGTCCTGTGAGTCTCCTATGTACAAAGTTC
>NW_016838383.1:0-1240 GCF_001698545.2 Rhinopithecus bieti | reverse complement strand
CGTGGGACCCTCCCGGCCAGGTGTGGGTATAATCTTCTGGTGGGCCCGTTTGCTTTAAGCGCAGTATTGGGATAGGAATTACCCAATTTTCCATGTGTTGTATGTCTCAGTTCGCCTGACTAAAAAAAGGGATTCCCTTCCCCTTTGTGCTTCTCAGGTGAGGGAATGATTCGCCCTGTTTCAGCTCTCGCTGGTCGGCATGCAGCAGCTGACCCCCACCGATTATCTGGCACTCCCCAGTGAGAAGAACCCAGTATCTCAGCGGAAAATGAAGAAATCACCCATCTTCGGTGTCACACGCGCTGGGAGTTGGAGACTGGAGCTGTTCCATTTCGGCCACCTTGCTCCGCCTCCCTTCTTTCACGTGTCTAATTGATGATATTCCCTTTATCAGCGTAGGCCTCAATGCGATCCAAAGTAGCCCTTCTCAGTTTCCTGAAAGACAGTGTTAATGGATTGCTCCATGAAACATCAGTGTAATTCTGTGAGGTGAATTCACACATCACCATGAAGTTTCTAAGATAGCTTCTTTCTAGTTTTCATCTGAGGATATATCCATTGTCACCATAAGCTTCATTGCACTAAGAAGTATCTTATTGCAGATTTCAAGGAAACTGTGTTAGTAAATTGATCACCAAAGAGAAACGTGTAACTCTGTGAATTGCATTCACACATCGCAATGCAGTTTCCCAGAAGGCTTCTTTCGGCTTTTTATGTGAGGATATTTCCTTTTTCACCGTAGGCCTCAGTGAGCTCCCAAGTATCACTTTTCAGAATCCATGACAAGAGTTTTAGCGAACTGTTCCAAGAAGGGAAGGGTGGAACTCTGTGAGATGAAGTCACACATCAGAGAGGAATCTCTCAGAAAGTTTCTCTCTACTTATTATCGGAGGATATTTCTTTTTTCACCATGGGCCACAATGGGATCCCAAATATCACTTTGCAGATTCCACGAAAAGAGTGTTAGCAAACTGCTTCCTGAAGACTAACTTGTAACTCTGTGAGATGAATTCACAGATCAGAAAGAAGTTTCTCAGAAAGCTTCTTTCAAGTTTTGAACTGATGATATTTCCATTATCAGCGTAGCCCTCAATGTGATCCAAAGTAGCTATTCTCACGTTCCTCAAAGACTGTGTTAATGGACTGCTCCAGGAAACATAAGTGTAACTCTGTGAGTTGAATTCACACATCACCGAGAGGGTTCTATGAAAGCTTCTTTCTAGTTTTCATCTGAGGATAT
>NW_016838382.1:0-1240 GCF_001698545.2 Rhinopithecus bieti | reverse complement strand
TTTGAAGTCAAGTAGCATG
Source organism: Rhinopithecus bieti (assembly GCF_001698545.2). Lineage (NCBI taxonomy): Eukaryota > Metazoa > Chordata > Mammalia > Primates > Cercopithecidae > Rhinopithecus > Rhinopithecus bieti. The sequence continues at coordinate 1,221 of NW_016838382.1, read as the reverse complement.
ATGCCTCCAGCTTTGTTCTTTTTGCTTAGGATTGTGTTGCAATTTGGGCTCTTCTTTGGTTCCATATGAACTTTAGAGTCATTTTTTCCAGTTCTGTGAAGAAAGTCATTTGTAGCTTGATGGGGATGGCACTGAATCTATAAATCACCTTGGGCAGTATGACCATTTTCACAATATTGATTCTTCCTATCAATGAGCATGGAATGTTCTTCCATTTGTGTCCTCTTTTATTTCGTTGAGCAGTGGTTTGTAGTTCTCCTTGAAGAGGTCCTTCACATCTCTTGTAAGTTGGATTCCTAGGCATTTTATTCTCTTTGAGCAGTTGTGAAATGGGAGTTCACTCATGATTTGGTTCTCTGTTTGTCTATTTTTGGTGTATAGGAATGCTTGTGATTTTGCACATTGATTTTGTATCCTGAGACTTTGCTCAAGTTGCTTATCAGCTTCAGGAGATTTTGGGCTGAGACGATGGGTTTTTCTAAATATACAATCATGTCATCTGCAAACAGGGCAATTTGACTTCCTCTTTTCCTAATCGAATACCCTTTATATCTTTCTCTTGCCTAATTTCCCTGGCCAGAACTTCCAACACTATGTTGAAGAGGAGTGGTAAGAGAGGACATCCCTGTCTTGTGCCAGTTTTCAAAGGGAATGCTTCCAATTTTGCCCATTCACTATGATATTGGCTGTGGGTTTGTCATAAGTAGCCCTTATTATTTTCAGATACGTTCCATCAATATCGAATTATTGAGAGTTTTTAGCATAAAGTGCTGTTGAATTTTGTTGAAGGCCTTTTCTGCATCTATTGAGATAATCATGTGGTTTTTGTCTTTGGTTCTGTTTATATGATGGATTGCATTTGTTGATTTGTAGATGTTGAACCAGCCTTGCATCCCAGGGATTAAGTCAACTTGATCATGGTGGATGAGCTTTTTGGTGTGCTGCTGGATTCAGTTTGCCAATATTTTATTGAGGATTTTTGCATCAATGTTCATCAGGGATATTGGTCTAAAATTCTCTTTTTTTGTTGTATCTCTGTCAGGCTTTGGTATCAGGATAATTTGGCCTCATATAATGATTAGGGAGGATTCCCTCTTTTTCTATTGATTGAAATAGTTTCAGAAGTAATGGTACCAGCTCCTCTTTGTACCTCTGGTAGAATTCACCTGTGAATCCGTCTCATCCTGGACTTTTTTTAGTTGGTAGGCTATTAATTATTGC
>NW_016838381.1:0-625 GCF_001698545.2 Rhinopithecus bieti | reverse complement strand
TTGAGCCTGGAAGGCGGAGGCTGCAGTGAGCAGAGACTGCAAGATTACACCACTGCACTCCAGCCTGGGCAACAGAGTGAAATTCTGTCTCTAAAACAAATAAACAAAAAAATGTGTTTAATTGTTAAGAATCAGTTTCACTAGGGATAAAAGTCAGAAGAACAGAAATTGTGAGTTCCTTTGTGAAGATTCAAGGACCTTCAAGGACCTCTGAACAGCCAAGGATAATCATTCCTATTTTTCATCTTCAATGGAAAAAAGAGCCCATTATACCTTTCTAGCCTATACTGGAATAAATAACAATTTAATTTTATTTATTGTAAACTAACAAAGGAAACAGTGTAAGTTAATGAAATGTAGTCTCTACAACTTGTTAGACTTTTTATTTTTTATTTATTTGTTATTTTTAGTTGGACTTTGTTTTTGAGACAGAATCTCGCTCTGTCACCCAGTCTGGAGTGCAATGGCTTGATCTCGGCTCACTGCAACCTTTGTCTCCCAGATTCAAGTGATTCTCCCTGCCTCAGCCTCCCTAGTAGCTGGGATTACAGGCACACACCAGCATGCCCGGCTATTTTTAGTAGAGACAGGGTTTTGCCATGTTGACCAGGCAGGTCTCCAACTC
>NW_016838380.1:0-1240 GCF_001698545.2 Rhinopithecus bieti | reverse complement strand
AGATTCTTGTCAGATGGGTAGATTGCAAAAATTTTCTCCCATTCTGTGGGTTGCCTGTTCACCCTGATGGTGGTTTCTTTTGCTGTGCAGAAGCTCTGCAGTTTAATAGATCCCATTTGTCAATTTTGGCTTTTGTTGTCATTGTTTTTGGTGTTTTAGTCATGAAGTCCTTGCCAATGCCTATGTCCTGAATGATATTGCCTAGGTTTTCTTCTAGGGTTTTTATGGTTTTAAGTCTAACATTTAATTGTTTAATCCAGCTTGAATTAATTTTTGTATAAGGTGAAAGGAAGGGATCCAGTTTCAGCTTTCTACATGTGGCTAGCCAGTTTTCCCAGCACCATTTATTAAATTGGGAATCCTTTCCCCATTTCTTGTTTTTGTCAGGTTTGTCAAAGATCAGATGGTTGTAGATGTGTTGCTGGGAACAGGCTCCAAGCCTGGCTCTAAATAGGCCATGAGAAACTGGCCATAAACGAGATCTCGGCAGCTCTGTGACATGCTCTTAATGGCTATGACGCACACGCTGGAGGTTGCTGGTTTACCGAAATGAGGGCAAGAAACACCTGGCCCACCCGTGGTGGAAAACCATTCAAGGTGTTCCTAAACCACAAGCAATGGCATGAGTGATCTGTGCTTTAAAGACATGTTCCTGCTGCAGATAACAAGCCAGAGCCTGTCCCTTTGTTCTCTGTAAAGAATACTTTCAGTTAATCTATAAACTGCAGAAGCAATGTTTATCACAGGCTTACTATCAATAAATATGTGGGTCAAACTCTGTTCGAGTCTTTCAACTCTGAAGGCTGTTAGCCCCTTGATCCCACTTTGCACTCTATTTCTGTGTCTGTATCTTTATTCCTCTAGTGCTGCTGGGTTGGGGTCTCCATGACCAAGCTAGTCTTGGCAATGTATGGTGTTATTTCTGAGGCTTCTGTTCTATTCCACTGGTCTATATACCTGTGTTGGTACCAATACCATGCTGTTTTGGTTACTGTAGCCTTGTAGTATAGTTTGAGGTCAGGTAGTGTGATGCCTCCAGCTTTGTTCTTTTGGCTTATGATTGTCTTGGCAATGTGGACTCTTTTTTGATTCCATATGAACTTTAAAGTAGTTTCTTCCAATTCAGTGAAGAAAGCCATTGGTAGCTTGATGGGAATGGCACTGACTCTATAAAGTACCTTGGGCAGTATGGTCATTTTCAGGATATCGATTCTTCCTGTCCATGAGCATGGAATGTTCT
>NW_016838379.1:0-1005 GCF_001698545.2 Rhinopithecus bieti | reverse complement strand
TGGGGCACCTGAGAAGGGTTTCTATTGATCGCATTGAGGCCTACGCTGAGAAAGGAAATATCATCAGTTCAAAACGTGAAAGAATCTTTCTGAGAAACTTCTTTGTGATCTGGGAATTCACGTCACAGTGTTACAGCTTAGTGCTCTGGACGCAGTTTGCTAACACTCTTTTCTTGGAATCTGCAAAGGGATCTTTAGGGGCCCATAGGGGCCCATGGTGAAAAAGGAAATGTTTGGATGAACGGAGGCAAGATGGTGCACTTCCAGGTTCTTCTTCACCAACTTTTCCCACGCGTGCAAAACTGCAGCCAGCGCCCGGGAAGGTGCAGACCAACTGGGCATGCGCCAGGTGACGTCAATCCGAAGAGACCAAGATTTACCTGGTCGCACCTGCAGAACGCCCCCTCACACGCCCCTTAGGGGCCCACGGCAAAAAATGAAATATCCTCAGATAATAACTAGAGAGAAGCTTTCTGAGAGATTGTGAATTGCTTTCACGTTTTGAACTGATGATATTTCGTTTCTCAGCGTAGGCCTCAATGCGATCCAAAGAAGCCCTTCTCCGGTTCCTCAGAGACAGTGTTAATGGACTGCTCCAAGAAACATAAGTGGAACTCTGTGCGATGAATTCAATCATCAACAAGAAGTGTGTAAGAAAGCTTCTTTCTAGTTTTCAACTGAGGATATTTCCTTTGTCACCGTAAGCTTCACAGCGCTAAGAAGTATCCCATTGCAGATTTCCAAAAAACTGTGTTAGCCAACTGATGACTGAAGAGAAAACGTGTAACTCTGTGAGTTGCATTCACACATCGCAATGCAGTTTCTCAGAAGGCTTCCTTCCAGTTTTGATCTGAGGATGTTTCCTTTTTCACCATTGCCCTCCATAAGCTCTCAAATATCACTTTGCCGAATCCACGACAAGAGTGTTAGAAAACTGTTTGAAGAAGGGAAAGGTGGAACTCTGTGTGATGACGTCACACATCAGGAAGCAATCTCTCAGAAACC
>NW_016838378.1:0-424 GCF_001698545.2 Rhinopithecus bieti | reverse complement strand
ATTAAGTGCATTCAATAATGAACGGGAATGTGTACAGATGAAGAAAATACGGTGAATCAATGCATTTGGGGATAGTTTTGAAAGTAAATAATGTTAATTTGATAAGATGATTTACAAAATCAATAACAAACATGTCAGGTCATTGTGAGACAACTTAAAAAAATTGGCTGATCTCAATAAACTGTGTGTCTGAGGCTTGACTAGAGGTTATGTCACATTATCACATTAATCTCAAAGATGAGATACGGATTTAATGAAGAAATTATTTCAAATCAGAAGTCAAGTATGTATTAAATGTAACATGCCAACAGTGAATCTATAGCTGGTTAAATAATATAAATTGTGATACTAATTTCCTTGGAAGATTTCTTTTATGTGTTCCGTATAATTAGTTTTACTACAATTTTATTATCTTTATAATGTG
>NW_016838377.1:0-1002 GCF_001698545.2 Rhinopithecus bieti | reverse complement strand
CCCTGCCGGCAGCCCCGACTGGACAGAATGGCCTCGTGAGTGTCCATTCCCGCCACAGGCTGCAGACCCAGAGCCAGTCCTGGCTGTGACTGAGGCTGAGCATAAATGTATGCGCCCAACAGCTCACCTTTGTACATGACACGCCTCAATTCAAATGTTACGCTCGCCCCCAAGGCGAACATGGATGTTACAGGTTAACTCACTGCATGTGTGCTAGACTTTCCCTGTAAGTGTTCAGACATTGCACGAACCAGATGAACAAACCCCACTTTCCCTGTAAACATAAGCCCGATGAACACACATAGCCAACAAACCCCGGAACGTGTAATGCCGCGGCCTCCTCCCCTCCTGAGGGGCACGTGCTTACAGCTCCCCCGAGACCACATTTCCCAAAGCATAGAGTGTTACTCTGAAAAGAAAATCTTTTTCCTTCCTTTGTACATCTCGTGGTCATGTTAACAACTATTGCTACAAATGCAGACAAACGGGGTATCATCCGTGCTGGTTACCGAATTCCTAGCACCAAAGCTTCAGGGCCCCCCAGTCTGAAGGAAGCTTCTATCACCCTAAAGCCAACTCTGGAGACGAAGACCGAGCTGGGGAAAGGCTGTGTCACCCGCAAATCCACACCACGGGGCCCTCTGCAGTTGTGTGTAAGGAACTCTTGGCCTGTCCCAGGGTTTGGGGAAATCAGGATGCAAGCAGATACCGTACACTCTGCCACAGGACCGTGAAGTCTGCGGAGCCTCAGAGGAACACAGAGACAAATGGCTGCACGAGTCCCATGGGCCGAGCCTCGATGGGCGCCCGTGTCAAGAACACAGACACGCCGGGAGGGGCAGCCGATGCAGGCAACGGCTGCAACCCCAGCACACGGCAGCGTCTGAGTGTGGGGGGTCTCTGGCCAGACTCCATCACAACTGCCATACTCTGTGGCAAAATTTTAAAAATAGGTTTTAACTAGTTATAACTCTAACTTGTTTTACACATAAACAGAACACA
>NW_016838376.1:0-1240 GCF_001698545.2 Rhinopithecus bieti | reverse complement strand
CGAATTCACACATTAAAGGGTGTTTCTCGGAAACTTTCTTTCTAGTTTTATCTGAGGATATTTCCTTTTCACCATATTCCTCAATGTGTACCTGAATATCTTATTGCAGATTAAACGAAAAAAGTGTTATCAAACTTCCCAGTGAAAAGAATGGTGTAACTGTGAGATGAATTCACACATCACAAAGCAGATACTCAGAAACCTTCCTTTTGGTTTTTAGTCTGAGGATATTTCCTTTGTCAGCATAGGCTACAATGCAATCCCAAATATCCTTTTCCAGATTCCATGAAACCAGTGTTATGAGACTGCTCAAGGAAAGAATGGTGTAACTCTTTGAGATGAATTCACACATCACAAAGAAGTTTCTCAGTAGGGTTCTTTCTAGTCTTTTCTGAGGATATTTGCTTTTTCAGTGTAGGTCTCAATGTTCTCCCAAATATCACTTTGCAGATTCCACAAAAACAGTTTTAGCAAACTACTCCATGAAAAAAGTGGCATAACTCTGTGGGATGAATTCACACATCACAAAGAAGCTCCTCGGGAAGCTTCTTTCTCACTTTTATCTGAGGGTATTTCCTTTTTCAGCAAAGTCCTGAATGCCTACCCAAATATCCCTATGCAGATTCCATGAAAACAGTGTTATTAATCTGCTCAAGGAAAAGAACAGTGCACCTCTGTAAGATGAATTCACACACCAGAAAGCAGTTTCTGAGAAAGATTCTTTCTAGTTTTTATCTGAAGATAGTTCCTTTTTCACCATAGTCCTCAATGCGCTAGCAAATATCCCATTGCAGATTAAACAAAAAAGGTGTTAGCAAACTTCCCAATGAAAAGAATGATGTAACATAGGCCTCTATGTGCTCCAAAATATCCCTTTGCAGATTCCACGAAAACAGTATTAGCAAACTGCTCCATGAAAGAAAGGTGTAACACTGTGTGATGAATTCACACATCACAAAGAAGTTTCTCAGAAACTTCTCTTTAGTTTTTGTCTGAGGATATTTCCTTTGTCACCATAGGCTTCAATGCGATCCAAAGTATCCCTTCTCAGAATCCTCGAAAACAGTGATACCAAACTGATCCATGAAAAGAATCATGAAACTCTGTGAGACGTATTAACACACCACAAAGCTGTTTCACACAAAGCTTCTTTCTAGTTTTTGCTGGATGATATTTCCTTTGTAAAAATGAGCTTCAATGCGCTCTGAAATATCCCATTGTAGATTCCAAGAAAACAGTG
>NW_016838375.1:0-1613 GCF_001698545.2 Rhinopithecus bieti | reverse complement strand
TTGACTGAGAGAAGATTGCAGAGACTTAGACTTTAAGCTGGGTGCAGTAGCTGATTGAGATTTTGGGATTGCCTTACTTAGAGGTCTAATGAATGCCTTTAATGTACAATGCCTGCATGGGAAGAAGGGTATGCATGAATATTAATCAGCTTAAGGATAAGCTGTCACCAACTATGTTTCGTGGTGAACTAAACACATTTTTAACCCAACACACATTTCTTTTTTTCTTTTTCTTTTCTTTTTCTTTTTTTTTTGAGACAGAATTTCACTCTTATCACCCAGGCTGGAGTTAAATGGTGCCATCTCAGTTCACTGTAACCTCTACCTCCTGGGTTCAAGCATTTCTCCTGTCTCAGCCACCCCAGTAGCTGGGATTACAGGCACGAGCCACCACACCTGGCTAATTTTGTATTTTTAGTGGAGACAGGGTTTCACCGTGTTGGCCAGGCTCCTGACCTCAGGTGACCCACCTGCCTTGGCCTCCCAAAGTGCTTGGATGAGCCACTGTGCCCTGCCCCAACACACATTTCTAACCCTCTCCTTGACAACTGCCATCATAGAGCCTGGAAACCTAAGTACTGGATTGGCTTTCCCGGTTTTCTTTATACCAAGGGGTGGCCATGTGAGATATAAATGAAAATCTTTTTGCTGAGAGGCCTCTAGGAAAACTCTTTCATAAAAGAAACGAATGATGTTGGTGGCCCTCCTTTTTCCTTTCTTGAATTTGGATATGATTTCTGGAGCTGTAACAGCTCTTACAACCATGAGGAAAATCCTCTAAACTAACGTGAGCAGCTACCTACCCCCACTCTTCTTTAGAGCAATAAAAAATAAAATTTATGTTTAATTAAGCCACTGTTAGTTGAATTATTCTGTTATTTGCAGAAGAAAGTATTCCTAACCTATATATCACAGCAAAATGCTGGCAATTCCTATCTCATAAACTTTCATGAGGATTGAATAAATAAAATGTCTAACACTTGCCTAGGCAATTTACACGTTCCTCTGTCCACCCTACTTCCTAGATCAATTTAGCTACATATTGGGAGGAAGTTATAGTTTGATTATACCTTTTTATTAAAGCAGAGCTGAGAACCATATACAGTATTTTAATTTGCAAAGGTGTCAGTTTTATGTAAGGTTAGGATAACATATTTCTAGTTTGTTCCATACTCTTATTCGTCATGCTCAATATTTTTGTTGACTTCTTTGGCCAGAAGAGTTTACTGCTCCAGCATCTTCCTGGAAGAGTCCACAATTGAGCTAAATCTATTTTAACTATTTTCCTCTAGATTTTAAAATTGTACTTGCCTACACAGACATTCCCCTGACACTTTTCTGTAAGCTTGAAGGGCTTGGCATTTTCTTCTATTTTTCTTTATTAGTTTAGTTGCTGCTTAAAAGCAAGACTAGGCTCTCATAGAGGTAGAATGGGGCCAGGTGCAGTGGCTCACGCCTGTAATCCCAGGACTTTGGGAGGCTGAGAGGGTGAATCACGAGGTCAGGAGATCGAGACCAGCCTGGCCAACATGGTGAAACCCCGTCTCTACTAAAAATACTATATATATATACACATACACATACACACACACACACACACACACACATATATA
>NW_016838374.1:0-1006 GCF_001698545.2 Rhinopithecus bieti | reverse complement strand
TATCTCAGTTAAGGTGATACTGGTAATTCTTGTACTCCATTTGAAGATGAAAAATATAGGCCAAAATCATAGACTTTGCATAGAAGCTGGATAATGAAGACCGCTCTGGAGGAAAACATAGATACACACACACAGACACACATATATATAAAGTATACACATGTATACATTTTTAAGTTTATTTTTTACAGTTTGAAAGTTTTTAAAGCAAAAGCCAGCCCCTCCCCTCTCCCAGAGTGGGCGGCCCCTCCCCTCTTTTTGAGTAGAGCAGGGAGAGCAGTTGCATGGGCAGCTTTCCTTGTGATGCCACAGGTCCCTCTGGACTCCCTGCTGCCTGGCCATGCCTCCTTTCCCTTTCATCTTTCTCACTGACCAATGGGCTTGGAGCATTAAGGCCACGCCCCTCTTCTGAGTTCTAGTGGGGCCCTGGTTACGCCTCCTCTGGCTCAGTTGCACAGCGGCCTGGTAGGTGACTGGAAGCATTCAGCCGTGCTCACTGGGATTTCGCTGATGTGACCCCCAACCCCGCCTCCCTCCGCACCCCATGATGTCAGAAAAAACACGACAGGGAAAATTCACCACAGCCAAGAAAAAGGTAAAATGCACCAGGTCATAGCCCCCAACCCAACCACAGATCCCCTCCGACGACGAGACCATTGCCAGAGCCCATACTATTCCTCAGGCACACCGGAATGGGACCCCCAACACCAGCGACTCTGGGCTCCCCCCACCAAATTCTTGTAAGCCCCACCCCTTCAGCAAGCAGCCCAATCCCTGCCCTTGCCAATCTTTAACCCAGGGTGACTTTGGGCAGGTGACTCCTGGGGCTCCCCGCTCCATACTCGGCGCTCACCTCCTGCCGCCCCAAGCCTGACCTTCCTGGGCTCTTTGGGCTTGCGTCTCCCAGGACCTGGGTACCCCAGCCCCAGGCCCCACCCTCGGCAGTCGTCCCTGGGTGACTTTTGGCTGGTGATTCCCGGGGCTCCCTACGGCGGACTCTGCCCTC
>NW_016838373.1:0-1493 GCF_001698545.2 Rhinopithecus bieti | reverse complement strand
ATATTTCTTCCTTTCCAATCTACATGCTTTTTATTTCCTCTTCTTGCCTTATTGCACTGGCTACAACTTCCTGCAATGTGTTGAATAAGAGTGGTGAGAGTGAATATGCTTGCCTTATTTCCAATTTTAGGGGAAAGTTTGGTCTTTCAACATTAGTATAGTGTTAGCTGTAGGTCTTTTTATAGAAGCTCTTTATGAGATTGAACAAGTGTCTATGTTTTTATGATAAATAGTGTTTTAGTGTTTTTATAATAAATGAATATGGAACTTTGTCAAATGATTTTTCTGCATGGTTGACATTATCATGCTGTTTTTTATTTAGCCTGTTAACAGTAATTTACACTGATAGATTTTGATGTTCAAATGTTAAATCATTTGTGCATCCCTAGCATAAACTCCATTTGTTCATGGTTTATAATTATAAATGTGTGTGTATGTATGAAGTTTTATATATTGCTGAATTCTATTGACCTAGATTTTTACAACTACATTCATGAGGGATATTGGTCTGTAATTTTTTTTTTCTTTCTTTTTTTAAACTTACTTTTAAAAAAATCGGGGTAATTATATCTATATAGAATGAATTGAAAGTGTTCTTTTGTCTTGTATTTTATAGAAAAGATTGTACATAATTGGTGTTCATTCTACTTTAAACATTTAGTAAAATTTTCCAGTGAAATCATCTGGGGATGGAGATTATTTCTTGGAGGTTTATAAATTACGAATTCAATTTCTTAGTAGTTGTAGTTCTATTCAAATTATGTATGTTCCATATTGGGTGCATTGGTAGTTTGTGTTCTTTGAGAAAGTGGTTCATTTTGTCTAAGTTGTTAAATTTAGGTGTGTAGAATTGCTTGTAATATCCATTCTTAATCTTTGATGTCTGCAGGGCCTATATTGATATCCTTTGTTTCACTCTTGATATTGGTAATTTGTATTTTAATCTTTTTTCTTTCTCAATCATGTTAGAGATTTGTCAATTATATTAATCTTTTCAAAGAACCAGCCTTTGGCTTTGTTGATTTTCTCTGTGTTTTTTCTGATTTCATAGATTTCTGATTGTATCTTTATTATGTTCTTCCTTCTGCTTGGAGTTTATTTCCTCTTGTTTTTCTAGGTTTTGAGACAGGGACATAGATGATTAATTTGAGACCTTTCCTCTTTTCTAATGTATGTATTTAGTGCTATAAAGTTCACTCTCATCACTGTTTTAGCCATGCCTCACAAATTTTGTCACATTATATTTTCATTTTTATTCAGTTGAATGTATTTTTAAAGTTTCCTTGCAACTTTCTCTTTGACCCATGGATTATTTAGAAGTGTGTTGTTTAATTCCCAAGTGTTGGAGATTTTCCTGTTATGCTTCTGTTATTAATTTCAAGCTCAATTCCATTGTAATCAGATAACACACTTAATAATTTCAACTCTGTTAATGTTATGTTAATGTTAATGTGTTGGGTTTTGTTTTATGCCTAAAATGTGGTCTATCTTGA
>NW_016838372.1:0-1238 GCF_001698545.2 Rhinopithecus bieti | reverse complement strand
AAGAAAGCTTCTTTCTAGTTCTTCTCTGAGGATATTTTCTTTGTCACCATGGTTTCATTGTGCTAAGAATTATCCCACTGCAGTTTTCAAGAAAACTGTTAGCCACGTGATCACTGAAGAGAAACTTGTAACTCTGTGTGTTGCATTCACACATCTCAATGCGGTTTGTCAGAAGGCTTCTTTCCAGTTTTTGTCTCAGGATATTTCCTTTTTCACCATAGCCTTCCATGAGCTCCCAAATATCACTATGCAGAAACCACGACAACAGTGTTAGCAAACTGATAAAAGAGGGAAAGTTTGGAAACCTGTGTGATGATGTTACACATCAGAAAACAAGCTCTCAGAAAGCTTCTCTCTAGTTATTGTCTGAGGATATTTCCTTTTTCACCATGGGCCCCAATGGGCTCCCAAATATCACTTTGCCGATTCCACGAAAAGACTGTTAGCAAACTGCTTCCTGGGGTCTACGTTTTAACTCTGTGAGATGAATTAACAGATCACAAAGACTTTTGTCACAAAATTTCTTCCACGTTTTGAACTGAGGATATTTCCGTTATCAGCATAGGCCTCAATGTGATCCAAAGTAGCCCTTCTCAGGTTGCTCAAAGACAGTGTTAACGGACTGCTCCATGAAACATATGTCTAATTCTGTGAGATGAATTCAAACATCACCAAGAATTTTCTAAAAAAGCTTCTTTCTAGTTTTCATCTGAGGATATTTCCGTTGTCAACGTATGCATCATTGCACTAAGAAGTATCGAACTGCAGATTAGAAGAAAACTGTGTTAGCAAACTGATCACTGAAGAGAAACTTGTAACTCTGTGAGTTGCACTTACACATCGCAATGCAGTTTCTCAGAAGGTTTCCTTCCAGTTTTTATCTGAGGATATTTCCTTTGTCACCATAGCCCTCAATGAGCTCCCAAATATCACTGGGCAGAATCCATGACAACAGAGTTAGCAAACTGTTCCAAGAAAGGAAGGGTGGAACTCTGTGTGATGAAGTCACACATCAGAAAGCAATCTCTCAGAAAGCTTCTCTCTAGTTATTATCTGAGAATATTTCCTTTTTCACCATGGGCCCCAATGGGCTACCAAATATTAATTTGCAGACTCTATGAAAAGAGTGTTAGCAAACGATTCCTGAGAACTAAGCTGTATCTCTGTGAGATGAATTCACAGATCACAAAAAGGTTTCTCAGAAAGCTTCTTCCACGATTTGAACTGGTGATATTTCC
>NW_016838371.1:0-261 GCF_001698545.2 Rhinopithecus bieti | reverse complement strand
TGCTGCAACAAATTACGACAAATGCAAACCTCCTCTCAGCCCTGGAAGGCAGGAGTCCCAGGGCTGAAGTCAAGGGGTCAGAATAGGTTATGTTCCTGCCTAGAGTCTCCCAATTCATAGAGGCCACCATGCAGCTTGGCTCACAGCCCCACACCCCTCTGACCACTGCCCCAGCCTCAGCCCTGCACCCCTCCGGCCCCTGCCCCACCCTTGGCCCCATGCCTCTCTGGCCCCTGCCCCACCCCACCCTCAGCCCCACAG
>NW_016838370.1:0-425 GCF_001698545.2 Rhinopithecus bieti | reverse complement strand
GTGTTCCTCTGAGCGCTCCCCTGAGTGCGTGCTCCACAGAGTGTGCACTCGTCTGAGTGCACGCTCCCCTGAGTGTGCGCTCCCCTGAGTGCGCGCTCCCGAGAGTGATCTCCTCTGAGTGCGTGCTCCCCTGAGTGCGGGCTCCTCTGAGTGCTCGCTCCCCTGAGTGCACGTTCGTCTGAGTGCTCGCTCCCCTGAGTGCGTGCTCTCCTGAGTGCGTGCTCGTCTGAGTGCGCGCTCCCCTGAGTGTGGCTCCCCTGAGTGTGCACTCCCCTGAGTGTGCGCTCCTCAGAGTATGTGCTCATCTGAGTGTGAGCTCCTCTCAGTGTGCGCTCCCCTGAGTGTGCGCTCGTCTGAGTGTGCACTCCCGAGTGTGCGCTCCCCTGAGTGTGCGCTGACCTGATTGCGTGCTCTGAGTGCGCGTT
>NW_016838369.1:0-628 GCF_001698545.2 Rhinopithecus bieti | reverse complement strand
CGTAATCTTAAGAAGGTATGTCAGAGATGTGGTTGTAACTGAGAAATCTTAAGCCTAGTGAATTTCATTCCACTTGACTTAAAGAAAGAGCATGTGAAAGAAGGGGATCTGAGGACATCTATAAACAGGGCCCGAGGGCATGAACTTACTAGTGTTTATCTGACTCTGGTGTACTCAAGCTTTGCAGTGGCTGCAGAGGTTTACTCTTTTGGAGGGAGAAAATAATTCACTCCTCCAACACCTGAATGAGGGAAGCTTAGCCCACTTCCTTCAGCTGCAATTTGATACTCAACAGCAAATTTCTCTTATTTGATTTAATGCTCAACAGACAAACTTCTTTTCTTCTTTTTCTTCTCCTCCTTCTCCTCTTCCTCATCCTCCTCCTTCTTTTTTTTTTGTTTGTTTTTGAGACAGGGTCTCTGTCACCCATGCTGGAGTGCGGTGGCACGATCTCAGCTCATTGCAACCTCCACCTCCTAGGCTCAAGCCATCCTCCCACCTCAGCCTCCAAGTGGCTGGAACTACAGGCATGAGCCACCATGCCTGGCTAATTTTTGTATTTTTTGTAGAGACCCGGTCTCTCCATGTTGCTCAGGCTGGTCTTGAACTCCTGAGCTCAAGAGATCCT
>NW_016838368.1:0-2593 GCF_001698545.2 Rhinopithecus bieti | reverse complement strand
CAGAGTTGAAATGTGAGGACTGCCTTCTTTGGGCCTCAATTTCCCCACTTGAATTCCAAGGACCCTTCTAGCTCCTACACTCTGGGCCAAGCTTTTCCTCTGAGCCCCAGTCAGTCTAGAGGACCAGGGCTACATCTTCCTTGGACAGAGACCCACCATAGGGGCAGCAGGAGGTAGGGGTGGGGGTAGGCAAGGTTCCTGTAGGGAGGTGGAGCTGTCATCAGAGATGGTGTCCGCAGGCAGTGGGAGTATCGTGGCTCTGCTACTACTTGCTGGGTGACCCTGTGCCATTTCTTTCCCCACTCTGGACCTCAGTTTCCCTATCTGTTCTATGGAGATGAGATGCCTGCCTACGTATTTGGGGACTTGGAAGTGTGTGGGGCAGTTGCAGTGTTTCTTAGGTGTGGTCCTGGGGCAGCCTACACCACCCCATAGAGATTTCCGGGCCCCACCCTAGGCTCACAGGACCAGAATCTCCGGGAATGAAGCCTGGGAACTTGCATTTACACGGGCATCCGGGTGATTCTGACATGATTGAAAACGCACTAATAGTATGTGGCAAGTTCTTTATAAAAGGTAAATTCATAGCTGCCCTTTACTAAACATAAGTCTCACCTTCCCTTCCTCAGTGAAGGACACACACCCCAGTTGAAAGTCACTGTGCCTTTCCAGATGCAGAATCTGACCTTTCCAGTAAGATTCTGTTAACTGTTGCTTTCTGTAGTTTGTATTCCAAAACAAGGGGAATAGCTTTCCATTTTTTCAATATAAATGTTGAAGTCAGATATGCTTTTTCAAACTGGACACACACTCACACAGTTTAGAATTTCAGCTATGGCTTCCTCTCAAATTATCAGCCCATTTCTGCCAGGGAGCAGTTTTTCCAGACAAGACCCTGGACAGAGGCTGGTGAGGCCCCCTTCTCATAAGAATCACTAGATCATGACTGACCCCTAGAGGTAGCTTCTCTGCTTAACTGTCAGCCCGTGGGCTGGGATGTGACCCCCAAAGCTGCAGCAGAAGCTTCCGCCCATCCTGGGCCCCCCTGTCATCTGTGGGGAAAGGCCTGTTCCTTGTCTTCTGAGCCCAGCCGGCCTCACAGGCATTCCGCAGATTGGAAAGTGGAAGCATGTGCTGTGCTTGGCCGGGCTCTCCTGCACCCCTTTTTGGGGTGAGGCGGAGTGCATTCCAGCCCCAGCATCCCTGCGGTTTATTCCCACCCCTCATCCCCACCCCCATACACACTCACAAGTACAAACACAGGCACAGTCACGGGCACACACCGCCCTGGACAGCACCATTTCCAGCCTCGGCAGGGCAGTCTCCTTACAGGGAAGTTAATGAGGCACTAAAAAAGGCTCAGGGGACAGGGAGAACCTCTGTCGAGAAGAGCCTCCTAGACTCGGTTCTGCCTCTGACTTGATGGGGATCCTTGAGAAAGTTGCTTTCCCTCTCTGGTCTCAGTTTCCTCAGCTGAGAAATGGGGGAGGGGGCCAAATGGTCTAAGGTTCTGGGAACCTCCAAGTCAGAGCCCTTAGCTGGTGGTCAAGATGAGGGAGAGGCCCTCAGGGTCAGCCGAATGCCTGAGAGGCAGGACAGGCTCAAGGGTGAGCAACCTGAGCACATCAGGTGGGCTCAAAACTGGCACATGAGCCCCACAGCCTGCAGAGCAGCCCTGGACTCGGGAGCCCGCTCACAGCTGCCCGGTGGGATTTCAGAGATGTGGGGTCCAGCCTCTCCTACTATTGCAGGGCTGGGGGCTGGGAGCTGCAGATTCTGACCCCACAACTGCCTTAGACATGCCAGACACACCTATGAAATGAGGAGTCAGTCCAAATAGATGCACTAAGGAAGGGCTGTGGGATGGACCCAGCTGTAGCCTGGACTACAGACAGGCTTCCAGGGTCCTCAAGCAGCTGGCCTCTGGGGTAGCAGCTCCGGGTATGGGAGGCAGGGCTCAGAATCTAGGCCAAGCCTCCACAGGAATCCCCTCTGGAGAGCCCGGGCACTCTGCAGGAGGGGCAGCAGGCAGCAGGTGCACCAGGAGCACGTTTCATAAGGTGCCCAATATTGCAACTGCTCAGATAGGCAGCGAGTTGGAACGTGGATGCAGTAGGCAGGGTGGCGGCTGCTCCCCACAGCCAGGAGTCCAGCCCAGCACCACCTGAGTCCACCTCAGTCCTGCTCAATTGGGTCATCCATGTTCTGGGCCCTCTGGCCCCACCCACAGAGGGAGGGCTTTGGGGCGACCAGGTGAGCTGGCCCTTGTGGGAGGATGTAACTGACTCCTGAGCCTGGCGAGCCAGGCAGCCCCTTGCCAGCATCCCCAACCCCACCTCTCCAGCCCCCTCATTCCCTGATCCTCCCATCCACTCCCCTGCCCCAGCAGTTTCCTCTGCTCACTCTCATCTCTTTTCCTGCTCCCAGGCTCGCCTGGTCACATGTCCTTCACTGTCCTCTGAGTCTCCCTCTTTCCAAGCCGCCTCCGCTCTACTTGACACATTCGCTGTTAAGACACCACAGTACACAAGCTCAAGTCCCTGCACCTCACTTTTACTCCCAGACATGGGAGGGAGATGACATGGAGACCCAA
>NW_016838367.1:0-624 GCF_001698545.2 Rhinopithecus bieti | reverse complement strand
AGAGGTTGCGTTGAGCCAAGATTATGCCATTGCACTTCAGCCTGGGCAACAAGAGCGAAACTCCATCTCAAAAAAAAAAAAAAAAAAATTGCCAGGCATGGTGATGCACACCTGTAATCCCAGCTACTTGGGAGGCTGAGGGAGGAGAATAGGTTGAACCCCGGAGGTGGAGGTTGCAGTGAGCCAAGATCACACCATTGCACTCCAGGCTGAGTGACAGTGAAACTCCAACTTAAAAAAAAAAAAAATAGAATTGTACATGAGTATCCTCTCACGTCCTTGTTCCTATCATTTTTTATGGTGATTGTTATACATTTTATTTCTCCATATGTTATGAGCTTCACAATACCTTGTCACTAATTTATATTTTAAAATTATCTTTTAAAGAATACTAAACATGAGAAAAAAACATTTATATTCAGCAAAATATTTTCTTTTTCCAATATTTACTTTATTCCTTTGTGTCAATTCTCATTTCACCTTGGTATCATTTTCCTTTTTACCTGAAAACTTCTTTATAACATTTTTATAGAGTTAGTCTACTATTAATATCAGTAAAGCATCTCAGATTATTTCAAATCTAAACATATTTTTATCCTACCTTCATTTTTTTTTTTTTTTTTT
>NW_016838366.1:0-624 GCF_001698545.2 Rhinopithecus bieti | reverse complement strand
GTCTCGGGGGGGGCAGACGGGATTGGACTGAGTCCTGGAACAGAGTTGGGGTGAGCACCCTGACACTGGCCTTGGACGACCACTGGAAAGATCCCTCAGATAGGGGACAAGCCAGAGATTGGCTTGGATTTGCTGAAACTTCCCTCTGCCCCACAAAAGCAGATTCTAATTTGGATTTCAACAGATGGCTCAGAGGAGAGAGGGCATTCTGGGGGTACTGGCATAAGCATGGGGCCTTCAGACATTCAAATTGACTGAGGCCAAATGGGCAGGAGGATGTGGATAAAGCCAGGTGGGTGGACAGGGGTGGCTATGAGAAGATGCCATTGGCAGAAGTCAGCCCCTGAGGCCTTCTCACCTACCTAATCAGCCCAGGTAGCTGTGGCTGCACTGAACCACCTCCCAGATTGAGTGCTGAGCAGAGATTAGAATCATGAGTAAGAGGCTCAGTCTTTGCCTTCAGGAGCTCAGGCTGAGAGGATTCCAGTAACTACCATCTAGATGGGTGTTTAAAACTCTTGCTTTCGGCTTGGTGCGGTGGTTTATGCGTTTAATTCCAGCACTTTGGGAGGCTGAGGCAGGAGGATCGCTTGAAGCCAGGAGTTGGAGGCTGCAAGGAGCTAT
>NW_016838365.1:0-4739 GCF_001698545.2 Rhinopithecus bieti | reverse complement strand
CTCCGTATCCAAAGAAAAAACCCAAACCATACATATACTTCTTTTTTTTTTTTTCTGCAGTGGCGCGATCTCAGCTCACCATAACCTTCGTCTCCTGGGTTCAAGTGATTCTCCCGCCTCAGCCTCCTGAGTAGCTAGGATTAGACACCTGCCACCACGCCCAGCTAATTTTTGTACTTTTAGTAGAGACGAGGTTTCACCGTATTGGCCAGGGTGGTCTCGAATTCCTGACCTCAGGCAATCCCTCCGCCTCAGCCTCCCAAAGTGCTGGGATTACAGGTGTGAGCCACCGCTCCCAGCCTACATATATAATTTCTAAAAGAAAAAATTAAATTAAAAAACCCAAAAAGTTAAAACAAGGCATCAAAAACCGCTTGGCAGCTGGACTGTGCATCTGAGAGGGTGTGAATCTGCCTCGCCTCCAAGTCCTCCACAGGATCATCAACATGTCAGGGTCATTGATCACTGCCGTCAACCGGGCAGCGTCTCCTCCCTGCCGCTCCCTTTCTCCCCTCCACCCTCTGGGGAATCTGTCCACATGTGTGAACTGTAGGTAAAGGCCTGGCCTGCCTTGTATATGCCAGCAGATCTGGGGTGGGCCAGCATCTGCAGGAAGGGGCCTGCATGCAGCTTCCCAGGGAAGGTGATGGGCCAGTGAGATTAAGGAGGGTCAGAGGTGCATAGGCAGCTGCTGCCGGGGCAAGAGGGTCTCCTGGGAAGTCGGCCAAGAGGCCCTGCGTTAGGGCCCACTGAGGACCCAGGACAGCCAGGCATGAGAGCCCCTGGTTTACACTCCCTACCTGTGCAGGCGGGCATCAGGCTCAGCCTGTCTGGACTGGCACAACAGGCTCTTTGGCCCAGGGCCTCCCCTTCAAGACCTGCTCCTGGGGCCCAGAGATTTCCATTTTGTTTTTGCTCATAGGACAACCTTTCCACCCTGCTCACTGGCTCAGACACTGCCTGTGGGGAGGGCTGCTCCACGCACAACACAACACATTCCCATGAAGGCCAGGGAGGCCTCCAGGGACCTGATAGCTTCAGTGATGGCCAAAGACACTGAAAACTAAGGACAGATTGCCCTCCACACCCCCACCCTCCAACCTGTGCTAAGACAGCTTAAGGTGGGGAATGAGGCATGAGAAAAATTGGGGAACCCCGGACAAAGGGTGACAACATTGTCCCCGTGGGCGATGCAACTGACCAGGCCACTCCCTTATGGAAGAGCCACGTCTTAACAAAGGGCAGCCTTACCTGGGAGGTGGTGAGGGGCTGGTCCCCCCTGGGCTGGAGGAGAGTGGCGGAGGCACACTGCCTTCGGTGGGCAGGAACCACGACAGGTACCTGTCCACCAGGATGAAATAGGCACAGTCTGAAGTACGGACGTGGAGGGACACAGGGAGTGGCTGGAAAACCAAGCTAGTTGTTAGCATGGGCTCTGGACGCTGCCTGGCCAACAAGTGCAGGGAAGCCCTGGGCCATGGTCCCACCTCTCCCAGCTAAAGGCATCCCTTCCCTACCTTTTGAGTGATGAGGCTCAGGGCAAAGAAGAATATGTAATACTCGAACGGATCTGAGGGCAGCGTCAGGGGCAAACAAGCAGGGTTGATGAGCAACCCCCAGTGTCGAGTGCTGGGCCACCCACAGCCTCCCTACCTCAGGGCCACCAAAGGATACTCAGGGCCAGGTTCAGGCCAAGGCCCCCAGTAGGGGTGAACTGGACCTTGTTGTGGTACAGGGGACTGTCAGGGAGGATGCACTCCTGGATGGACGCCTTCACAGGACCCTGCAGAGAGAGGCAGTGAGGCTTGTGGGCAGGTGCTGGTGCACAGTGCCCGATAGGCAGTGCCCCACATGCACAGCAGCACTTTGGGAAGGCCGCTGGGGAAGAGACCCACACACAGAACCCATCTGTGGGGACAGTGCCCTGCCTCTCAGCAGTGCCTGAACAAGAGTCTTTGCTTAGAACTTCTCCTACCATCTCATAAAAAGCTACACACAGCAAGGGTAGCAGCCATGCAATACCCATTTCCTTTGCCTCTCATACCCCGGGAACAAATCACTCCTCAATTTGCCCTCAGAGGACTGGAGGAGATTGCCCATCACCACAGGGCTGTGCAAGGCCCACTGCCCCGAGCACCACTCTCGCCACTGTGGTTTACTTACAGGCAGGTAGGAGACAGGAAAGTCAAACTTATAGTCTTCAGCTTGAAGCTTATAAACCAACTTCATCATTGGGCCACTGAACATGAAATTGAACAAACACACAAAAAAGCAAATGAACTGCAAATTATCCTGCTTTGATTGCTTCTCAATCGTAAGAAATTCAGAGAGTGGTTTAAAGGCGGAATCACCATGAGGAATCACCCAGCCTCTCTCCGGTGACCAATCTACCTACCCAGGGTCAAGAAATTCCATCACAATGCTGTACTCCACAGGATTCACACGCCCTTGTAAGCAGCGGAGGTTCCAGCCAATGAGGACACCATCTAGGCTGCCAAAAATGCTCTCTACCAGCCATGGGAAGATGGTGTGCAGCTCCTGAAACAATGTGTGGTGAGGCCGCGGGCAGGACCGGCACCCACTCCTGCCCCAGCTCTAGTCCTGCACTACCTGCTGCCTAGCTCCCTCTGAGGAGGCCA
This sequence comes from Rhinopithecus bieti, assembly GCF_001698545.2. Taxonomy (NCBI): domain Eukaryota; kingdom Metazoa; phylum Chordata; class Mammalia; order Primates; family Cercopithecidae; genus Rhinopithecus; species Rhinopithecus bieti. The sequence continues at coordinate 2,100 of NW_016838365.1, read as the reverse complement.
CTCCCTGGCTGAGACCTATGGGATCAGCCCTGCACCCAAAGGAATCCTGGTGCCATGGTGCCAACAAGAGCAGCTTTGGGTTCTTCCAGTGGGGTACATGGCATACCAAGCAGGTCGCCTTAGACTTGGGCCAGGTAAGTAAGTTGGCCTCCGATCAAAACACATTTTTGGTGTGTGATACAAGACTAAATTAAGAAAAAAAAATAAACAGAAACAATGAAAAAATAAAAAATAAAATAAATAAACAAAATACATATGTTTTGAGACAAGGTCTCACTCTGTTGCCCTGGCTGGAGTGCAGTGATGCAATCATGGCTCACTGCAGCCTTGACTTCCTGGGCTCGAGCAATCCTCCCACCTCAGCGTCCTGAGTAGGCACACACCACCACACTCAGCTAATTTTTAAATTTCTTGTAGAGATAGGTTCTCAGTATGTTCCTAGACTGGTTTTGAGTTCCTGGGCTTAAGTGATCCTCCCACCTCGGCCTACCAAAGTGTTGAGATTACAGGCATGAGTCACCACCCCAAAAGATTCTTTAGAAAGTGTTGGAAACTTCTGACTTGAAGGATGCTCTATCAGAAAGGAAAGCAACATCCTTCCCAGAGTGAGGCCCCTAAAACCGAACTGACCTATTGCCATTTGGTATGAACTCCTTGTCTAGGCCAGCTTCCTGGGCTTGACAATTCCAGGTGTGATTTAAATACATATTTTTAGCATTTACATCAGGGTTTCTCAACCTTGGTGCTACTGACATTTTGGGCTAGATACTTCTTTGCCGCAGGGAGCTGTCCTGTGCTTTGCAGGATGCTTCCAGCAACCCTGGCCTCTACTTCCTAGATGCCAGTAGCACACACTCCCCATCTACCTCCAGATGTGACAACCAAAAATGTCTCTGACATTGCCAAGTGTCCCCTGAGGGACAGAGCACCTGTGGCTGAGAACCCCTGGTCTATAAGTTCACATGTTTAAATGTGTCTATAACATAATGGTTATGATAAGGGCCGGCACTCTGTGCCAGGCAGTGCTTGGGGTTGGGGCGGGGAGGGAAATTAGGAATTATAATAAAGTTCTTCAAGGAATGTATAAGACATGCTCCAAAGAGAGACATTAGCAGAGCTATACCTTTGCTGGGAAATCCTCAATGACTTTAACCAAGTCTTGGCACTGCTGTGCAAAGGGCTTATTTATAGAGTCAGCTTTCAGGCTAGCCTAGGAGACAGAACGAAGCAAAAACATCACGAGGACATTCACTCTGCAGCTTTTCGTGATACGCTGGCTTGAGTCAAACAGAAATCCAAGCAATAGGTTGAGTCAGACACATAATCACTGGCCTGCTTCCCCAGCCTCTCATGTGCGTCAGTGGCCCAAAGAGTCCTACTAGGAGAGGCCACAGTTCGATGCTCTCTGGACCCGGAACTGTCAGGCTTGTTTCCCAGTGCCCCTCAGAGGGCTGCACATGGTCAGAACAGGACTGACTTCTGCCAATCCTTAAGCAAGGGCTGGCCCCAGAGTCAGCCCCAGACCCAGAAGAGGATCTTGATTGTGTAAGGGCACCCCTCACAAACCACAGAGTACCACTGAGTTTGTACACATCAACTGGAAATTCCCAACCTGATGGACCACCATGATGACACCATTGTGATCATCAATAAGAACGCCCAACAACATTAGGGATATGGCAGAAGCTCTCTTAAATGAGCTGTTCTTTATTCAGTAGACAGTAAATCTACTAAACTAATTATCTTAAAACACAGGGCAGACAAAAATTATAGATGGCTTCAGCCAAGTAGACACTAATCATGAAGGCAATGGAGAGGCCAGAAAAGACTCAGGACAAGGACTAATGAAATCTACCTAGTCATGGGATGTGAGGAAAGCACCCTGACTACAAGAAGAAAAAGGGCATCTGTGCAAATAGATTAAGATCAGGAGAAACGGCTAGAATTTCAACCTAGAGAGCTCTGCCAAAGGATATCTAAGGCCTTGTCTACCTCCAAATGAGGGTGGATTTCACAGCACTTGAGATAGAGACCTGAGCCATGGGCCAGACCTGTTGACTCTAGTGGGGTGCACTGAGGAAGAATGTCCTTCCACATAAA
>NW_016838364.1:0-1086 GCF_001698545.2 Rhinopithecus bieti | reverse complement strand
TAGTAAAAGGCTATAGGACTCTTTGGGGAATGCTGGAAGGAAGATTATCAGTATAAGTTTTAGGCAGTGAAGTAGGTCCTTTCTCAAGCAAACCCAGTGTCCTCTTAATTCAAGGGTTCCAGTTTTGTAAACTGAATCCAACCTAGGAACTTATTAAGACTCCATGACTGTTTTGGTAATTTAAGTTTGAATTCTGTTGACTTGACCTAAAAGTTTCTGTTTATAAATATCAATTAGAAGTTTAGTAGATTGTCAAACTAATTTTCCCCCTAGGGAGACCATAATCAACTAGCCAATCCCTTAAATCTCTGCAACTCAGACCATTCTAATTCCTGTTTTGACCTTCTGTTCATTAAGACAATTATATTACCTTATTATTGGCAATTACATGCCACCACTTGGCTTCTGCCACCCTAGAATACAACTATCTCCACTGCATTTAACAATCCCAGTTCAGTGGCAACATTTCCCACTGGAGTTTCTGACCTACAGAAAAGGAGAACCATAAAGGTCTTCATCAATCCTGAGGCTCTCCTTACAGAATTCTTTCTTAAAGTTATAGTGTAAGGTGTTTCCTCGGGAACCTTGAAGAGTGAGTAACCAAGTTTTACATGATAAATCTAACATTCACATCTAAGTTTTAGAATTATTCTTCTATGGTATACCAATGCTAATCGTGCATTTCAACTTGGTTTCACCCAAACAGCCAATCAAAGTGTTAGATCCCCTTCTAATCCATGAAGCTGCAACAGTGAATTGAAATTCTCTGCTTCCTGGTCTCATATCAATACATTTATCTTGGTTCAAATTTTTTTTCTTCCACTGTTATTCCATACCATTAATATAAGTTCTCACACATATTTCTCATATTTCTTTCTGTATACACTAGAAAAATATTACAGTAGTTTGGACTATAGCTCAGATTTCTATGGTTTACACTTTGACATCACCCATCTGGGCCTGCAGGAACATGAGTCTAATTATAAGTCTAGAAGAAAAGAGGGGTAGTGGATGTAGGTCTTGTCCAGAACCAGCAATATCTTGCACGGTAACTAACTATCTCAGGGGAAGTAATTACAGCTTCTT
>NW_016838363.1:0-1238 GCF_001698545.2 Rhinopithecus bieti | reverse complement strand
ATTCGGCATTTATTTAAATGTTAGAGATGAGAAATCACATCTGATTATACATAGATTTAAAAATATCCTCAGAGACTTCTATGAACATGCATGCAAAATAGAAAATTTAGAGAAAATAGATAAACTCCCGGATACACAAAACTTCCCAGTATTGACAGAAAATAACAGAAGTCTTTAACAGAGCAAAAATGTAAAATGTGTAATGACATTGAATAAGTAATAATAAAACTACCCATAAAAAGCCCTGGATCATACGAAATCACAGCCATATTTTACTACATATACAAAGATAAGCTGGTCCTAAACCTACTGAGTATTCCAAAAAGTCAAGGTGGCATTTCAACCAAATTGTATGAAATCAGTGAAATATATGAAACTAAAACCTAGTGAAGACATAACAAAGGAAACTACAGGTCAATATTCTGGGTGAACATTGGAACAATAATCCTCCATGAAATATTAGCAAACTGAATTCAAAAGCAAATCAAAGTTATTTTACTACAATCATGTGAGCTTTATTCCATAAATACAAAGATGTTTCATCATATGCAAGTCTGTGATTCACCATGGGAAGATAATTAAAAGAAAAAATATTTAATTAACACAGTAGGGGCAGAGAAAGCATTCAAGAAAATCCAATATTGACTCAAAAATATTCTCAACACACTAGACATTGATGAGACATACCTCAAAAGAATGAGAGTCATCTATGACAAATCCTTAACAAACATACTAAAAAAGCAAAAACTACATGCATTCTCCATAAGAATAAAAATAAGATGAGAATATTTATCCTAAACAGTCCTACTGAACATAGTAATGGAGTCTTAGCCAGAGAAATAAAAGGAATCCAAATAGAAAGCAAAGGAAGTCAAATTATCTTTATTGATGATATAATTCTCTACTTACAATACCTTAAAGATTTCACCAAAAGACTCCTAAGCTTAAAGACTTCAAAAAAAATCTCAGAATACAAAATCAACACAAATACGTAGAATTTCTGTACACCAATAATAAACTGAGAGCAAAATTTATAAAAAGCTCTATTTACAATAGCCAGAACAAAAAAAAATACCTAGAAATACTTTAAGTCAAGGGGGTAAAATATCTCTACAAAGAACCACAATGCTGAAAGAAATGAGAGAGAATGCAAATAAATGGAAAAATACTGGATGCTCATGGATTCAAATAATATAGTTAAAATGGTCATTCTGCCTAAAGCAACCTACAGATTAAGT
>NW_016838362.1:0-1104 GCF_001698545.2 Rhinopithecus bieti | reverse complement strand
AATGTTCATTGTTTCTGAGCTGGTTATTTCTTCTAGACTTTTCAGCAGATGGAAGTAAAATTGATAAAACAAAACAGAATAAAGATAAAACCAAGCAAACAACAGCAATACAGATTCTCCTCAACTCACGATGGGGTTACATTCTAATAAACCCATCATAAATTGAAAATATCATGTCAAAAATGCTTTTAATGCATCAAATCTACCAAACGTCATAGCTTTGCCTAGCCTACTTCAAATGTGCTCACAACAGCTATATTAGCCTATGGTTGAGCAAAATCATGTTAAGACAAAGCATGTTAAAGTGTTCAACATCTCATGTAATTTATTGAATACTATATTGAAAATGAAAAACCAACAGTTGTATCGGTACTGAAAGTATGATTTCTACTGAATGCATGTTGCTTCCACATCATCAGAAAGTTTGAAAATGTGTTATGTGGAACCATTATAAGCTGGGGACTTTCTATTATATGTGTATATATAGGTATGTATATGTGTACATTTATGTATATGTGTACATGTATGTATATGTGTATACATAAATGTGTATGCACACATATACATACATATGTGTATACACACATATAAATACATAGACATATGTATAATATATGTAGCATGTGTGTATATATATATTTTGCTTACACTTTTGCTTTGTTTTTATATTTGAAGAGAGAACACTTCATGAATTACTTTCTACTTATCCAATAAATTAAAATTTAAAAATGAGTGAATTCATTTAACTTCTTACATCTCTCTATATTTTTTCCACACTGAGAATCTCAGGAATGATCGAGTTGGACTATCACTTGATTCTTCATTTGTTTTATCCCACATTATACCAATTAGTTGTATCAAAACTACAACGCTGACACAAGAACAATGATATAATTATCATAATTACTGAAAACAGTTTACATGGTTGGTGTTCTTTAATTTCCTTGTGCTCTTACATCATATCTCATTAGGGAAGTGTACTCCAATTACTGTTTTTTTACAGTCATTTGAAATAATTTCTCTTGAAATGAATATGCTGCCAAAAGAATACACATTTGATTTATTTGATTCATTTTATTTTTAGTTTTAGTGATTTCTCTTCCC
>NW_016838361.1:0-1498 GCF_001698545.2 Rhinopithecus bieti | reverse complement strand
CTATACTTTTATACAAGGAAGAAATTGGTATCTATCACATAAGAAATCTAGTGGCCCTGTAGCTTACAATCCAAAACAAGTGTATATAGGATATTTTCAAGCCCCATTTCAGCAATTCTAAGTTGCAGTGTCATGAAAAGCATTTCAAAAGTCGTATGCCTTTCATTTCTGATCTTCACATTACCTCTTCGAGATACGTTATTTACTAGCCTCATTTTCCAAATGAGGAAATTGAGGCGTAAAGTGGTTAAATGCCCTACTCAGGGTCACATAGGTAATCGTTCAGGCAGGGCTTGAATCCGTGTCTGGATTCCCATTCTTTTCATTTATCCCTGTAGCCTCTGATTTTAAGTTTATTCTGAGTTCGTTTTAAGGCAATTTCATTTAAAAGATGTGCTTTAAAATCAAAATACTAAGTAGAATATGTGCCACTTGAATTTTCATTTTTTTACCCTTTAAAAATAAGATCCATGTTTTGTTGCCATTAGATTTATGCCATTAGGATGGGGAAAGGGTAGGGAAGGGATGCAAGAAAAAGAAAAGTTGATTACTTTTAGTGCCTGGCCATTTTCCCCACAATTAGTTTTATAAGCTGTTGCAGGGTACCTATGTCTGCTTAAAGAATTAAATTCCCAGGGACCATGTGTGGGTAGCTGCAGTTGTTGCTAGCTTTGTATCTTCAAACGTAATTCATCAGTAAGGTTGAACTCTTTCCTCTGAACCAGGACTCACTTAGGGAAATACAACTTCCTCCCCCTCTGAAGGCTGCTTGTCGTGTTCCTCGGTCTCAGTTGAGCCCATGAGTGTGTCTCACTGGCCAGTCATCATGGCCACTGATCCACTTGGCTCCTGGTGTTTCATGAACTTTCTGAATACTCTGCCTGGGAATTCCCATAGGGGGCCCAGGACGCTTGGAGTCTGTCACCAAACCCTTTCCAGGGAAAATGGTATGAGAATAGGAACGGCTGAACACCCTGGGGGCTGACAAGGCTTCCATCTTGACTGAGGCTTCAACAAGCCTCCTCTCTTTTCAGTGTGGTTTCTGTGTTTGAGTCTAGTGTCTATATTTTGGACTCAAATTCCCAGACTTCCTGAAATACATCTGCCTCTCTGGGGCTACTTCCCTTTACCATGTCTTCCTCCATTCATTTCAATTAAAGGATGTGGGGTTAAAAATGAGAAGATTATTAAAAGATGTTTCCTCTAGAAAATGATTTGTCCCCAAATATTCATTTTATGCTAGTTGGAAACAATGTGTTTCCTGGCTTCCTAAAAGGATTGGAAGCTGTCTTGGACTTAGAACTCTGAGCCCTTGAGGAAAAAAAAGTTAAGTATGGAGGCTGGGCGCGGTGGCTCACGCCTGTAATCCCAGCACTTTGGGAGGCCGAGGTGGGCAGATCACGAGGTCAGGAGATTGAGACCATCCTGACTAACATGGTGAAACCCCGTCTCCACTAAAAAAATTCAAAAAATTAGCCGGGTGTGGTGGTGGGCACCT
>NW_016838360.1:0-2523 GCF_001698545.2 Rhinopithecus bieti | reverse complement strand
CATAAACCAAGGCTGCTTTTCTCTTAATACAGTTGAGATGGTTTAATGATTTTCCAAAATGATGTCCCAGTGATGCTAAGGGAAATAAAGTGAAATAAAAAAGAATGTAATACATTTAAAGAAATAGGCAAGTTTACATAGTGTAATTTTCTACTAATAAAAAGGTGAATTGAATTTGACTAGGCTGTTTCAGCTTTCCAAGCATTCAAGATCCATTTTTTTTTTCTGAGATTTGATTAGCCAATTCTATCTTTAAATACTTGTTTTAAATCCTTATACATTTCTGAGTTTTCCTTTCTTTGCCTTTGAAGGGATGGTTGGGGTGGGTGTCCGTTGGTAAACTGAAGGGAGGAAAAAATATGCTTCAAAATTCTAAATCCTAAGTGGACAAGGATTTGGGACAATAAGAGAACAAAGAGTTTGGGACCTTGATAGAGAAAAGACTGCATCTTTCATACACTTTCTGGAGTAGAAAAACAATGGCAAAGAGAGTCCTACTCATTTTCTTATACATGAGTGAATGATTATTTCTCTAAACTGGTATTAATAAAAATAAATTTACCAATGCTGTGTACGTTTTCGTGGATGTTCTTTTGTATATTGATAGATATTGCACAGGAGAAACTTTCCATAATAAAGAAAGTTTGGAAATACTATTCTGTAGTGTAAACATACCAGAGTTACATTAAGTGGTATTTTCCAAAACAATTTGATGTGGAGACCCTGCTTTCAAGGAAAGCTCTTGGGAATATCCTTCACAAAATATAATTTTGAAAATACTGCCCAGGAATCATTTCTATGCTCACATTCAGAATGTCAGCTTCTGAGTCTTAACCAGCTTTTTTGTGGCTCAGCTACTCTATGTCTTGAAACACATTATACTGAGCACCAGAAGATCATGTTCTGTCTCACCTTGTTTGTTTTATTGGATTTTCAACCATTTCCTCTCTAATGATTCTTTCTCCTATTATCAGTAAGCATACTCAGGTCTCCCTAAACATGTTCAACTTCATTAATTAAAAAAAAAGAAAAAAGGAACAAAACTTTTTCTTAACTCCACAGTATATTTAAGACAGCGATTATCAACCTAAGGTGATTTTTACCTCCCATAGGACATTTGGCAATTTGTGAAGAAATTTTGAGGGGTTACAATCCTACCTGGAGAAGATGCTACTTGCATCAAGTGAGCAGAGGCCAGGGATGCTGCTGAACATCCTGCAGCACACAGGAAATCCTCCTATGGAAAACATTTATCCAGCATAATATGTCAATAGGGCCAAGGTTGATAAGTGCTGATTTTAAGGAATCATCACGTCTTTTTTCTAAAGAACAGATGCCTTGAACTCATTGATTTAAACCCAATCCACTCATATCTTTACCTGCTCCCTCTTTAAATCTTTGCAATTTGATTTCCACGAAGTTTAGGAATCATAGTAGAAGGAGCATAGGTATTGAAACCAAACAAATATGTGGTCAAATCTCAGCCCTTTTAGTTCTAATCATGAGCAACTGAAAACATTTCCCTGGATGTCAGTTGTGTATGTAAAGTTGGGATATCTTTCTGGAAAGATTGTTTTGGGAAATATGGCCAATATTCAAGTCTAACCCGTTTCTTGGAATATTTTTTAAAAACCAGAAAATTGTATTCAAAATTAATATTCTCTTCTCACTGCCTTTCTCTTCCCATTGTCTTTTCAAAGGTCATTATTGATCCATTAGTTACCAAATCCTGTAACACACTTACAGATTTTATTCACTCGTAACCTCTGTATATTTGCTTCTGATGAGCTCTCATTACTGTTGCTTTTCTTTGTTAGATTTCTATTGGTTCTATGACAAATTACCACAAACTTCATGGCTTAAAAGAATAAAATATATTGTCTCACTCCTTTGGAGGCCAGAAACCTAGAATGGGGTCATTGAATATCAAGGTGTCAGCAGGGCTGTGTTCTTCATGAAGATACTTGTAGAGAATCTGCTCCCTCACCTTTTCACAGTGTAGCGACCACCTGCTTTCCTTGGCTTATAGTCCCCTTCCTCCAACTTCAGACTTGATAAGTCAGGCCAAGCCTTCTTATTCTGAGTCACCGTGACTACTCTAGGCTTTCCCTTTCCACTTTTACACACCCCGTGATTATATTGCACTGACTCAGATAATCCAGTATAATCTCTTTATCTTAAAATTAGCAGATTAGGAAATAATTTCATCTTTTACTTTAAATTTCTTTGCAACAGAGTCACGGGTTCTGAGGATCAGGATCCAATATCTTTCAGAGGAGGGCATTATTTCATCTATCACATTATTTTTTCTTCTCCCCATAGTCACAGCTTTATCACTTCTATGTGGGTGAACCTGTTTCCTAACTTTCGGGACCTACTTCCCAACTGGACAGCTCTACCTAGATGTTTCCTCAAACTCATGATGAAATTTCATCTTCAAAATAAAAGAGTCTTCCCACTCTAACATGTATTTCTCTTAAAATGTCATTGCATTATGAAGCAATAAACCTCATGACATTTTTT
>NW_016838359.1:0-1002 GCF_001698545.2 Rhinopithecus bieti | reverse complement strand
GCTAGAAAGAAGTTTTCTGAGAAAGCTCTTTCTGATGTTTGATTTCATCTCACAGAGTTACACTTTTCTTTTAATGGAGCAGTTTGCTAGCCCTGTTTTCGTGGACTCTAGAAAGGGATATTTGAGAGTGCATTGAGGTCTACGGTCAAAAGAAAGTATTCTCAGATGAAAACTAGAAAGAAGCTTTCTGAGAAACTGCTTTGTGATGTGGGAATTCATCTCACAGAGTTACACCATTCCTTTCATGGAGCAGTTTGCTAACACTCTTTTCTTGGAATCTGCAATGGGATACTTTGGAGCACCTTGAAGCTTATGGTGTCAAAGGGAATAGCTTCATTTAAAAAATAGAAGGAAGATTTCTGAGGAACCACTTTGTGATGTTTTAATTCATCACACAGAGTTACAAGATATTTTCATGGATCAGTTTCATAGCACAGTTTTTGGAGAATCTTAGAAGGGATATTTTGGATCACATTGAAGCTTATGGTGAACAAGGATTTATCCTCATATAAAAACTAGAAAGAAGCTTTCTGAGAACACGCTTTGAGATGTGTTAATTCACCTCATAGGATAACACAATTCTTGTCATTTATCACTTCGGTAGCACTGGTTTTTGGGGAAACTGAGAAGAGATTTTTTGGATCTCATTGAAGCATCCCGTAACCTAGGAAATATCCTCAGATAAAAACGACAAACAATATTTCTGAGAAAATTCTTTGTAATGTGTGAGTTCATCTCACACAGCTACACCTTTCTTTTCACTGAGCAGTTTGCTAACACTGTTTTCTTGGAATCTACAATGGGATATTTCATAGCACATTGAAGCTTATGGTGCCAAAGGAAATATCCTAAGACAAAAACTAGAAAGAAGCTTTCTGAGAAACTGCTTGAGATTTGTGAATTCATCTCACAGAGTTACACGATTTTCTTCATGTAACAGTGTGGTAGCACTGTTTTTGAGGAATCTGAGAAGGAATATTTTGGATCGCATTGAAGCCTACG
>NW_016838358.1:0-1035 GCF_001698545.2 Rhinopithecus bieti | reverse complement strand
TCATTGGTTCTGTGATAGATCATGTTGATTGATTTGCATATCTTGAACCAGCCTTGCATCTCAGGTATGAAGCTGACTTGATCGTAGTGGATAAGCTTTTTGATGTGCTGCTGGATTTGGTTTGCCAGTATTTTACCGAGGATTTTTACATCAATGTTCATCAGGGATATTGGTCTGAAATTTTCTTTTCTGTTGTGTCTCTGCCATGTTTTGGTATCAGGATGATGCTGGCCTCATAAAATGAGTTAGGGAGGAGTCCCTCTTCTTCTATTGTTTGGAATAATTTTAGAAGGAATGGTACCAGCTCTTCTTTGTACCTCTGGTAGAATTCGGCTGTGAATCCTTCTGGTCCTTGACTTTTTTTGGTTAGTAGGCTATTCGTTACTTCCTCAATTTCAGAACTTGTTATTGGTCTATTCAGGGATTCAACTTCTTCCTGGTTTAGACTCGGGAGAGTGCATGTGTCCAGGAATTTATCCATTTCTTCTAGATTTTCTAGTTTATTTGCATAGAGGTGTTTATAGTATTCTCTGATGGTAGTCTGTATTTCTGTGGGATCAGCGGTGATACCCCGTTTATTATTTTTGATTGTGTTTATTTGATTCTCCTCTCTTTGTCTCTCTTTATTAGTCTTGCTAGCAGTCTATTTATTTTGTTGATCTTTTCAAAAAAAAAAAAACCCAGCTCCTGGATTCACTGATTTTTTTGAAGAGTTTTTCGTGTATCTATCTCCTTCAGTTCTGCTCTGATCTTAGTTATTCCCTGTCTTCTGCTAGCTTTTGAATTTGTTTGATTCTGCTTCTCTAGCTCTTTTAATTGTGATGTTAGGGTGTCAATTTTAGATCTTTCCTGCTTTCTCTTGTGGGCATTTAGTGCTATAAATTTCCCTCTACACACTGCTTTAAATGTGTCCCAGAGATTATGGTATTTTGTGTCTTTGTTCTTACTGGTTTCAAAGAACATCTTTATTTCCGCCTTCATTTCATTATTTACCCATTAGTCATTCAGGAGCAGAGTGTTCAGTTTCCAGGTAGA
>NW_016838357.1:0-425 GCF_001698545.2 Rhinopithecus bieti | reverse complement strand
TGCCCTAATGCCCCTAAGTGAGTCCTCCCCGTGCCCTAATGCCCCTAAGTGAGCCCTCCCCGTGCCCTAATGCCCCTAAGTGAGCCCTCCCCGTGCCCTAATGTCCCTAAGTGAGTCCTCCAGGTGCCCTAATGTCCCTAAGTGAGCCCTCCCCACGCCATAATGTCCCTATGTGTGTTCTCCCAGTGCTCTCATGTCCCTAAGTGAGCACTCCCAGCCCCCAATATCTCTACGTGAGTTCTCCCAGCACCCTAATGTCCCTAAGTGAGTCCTCCCCGTGCCCTAATGTCCCTAAGTGAGCCCTCCCCGTGCCCTAATGTCCCTAAGTGAGTCCTCCCCGTGCCCTAATGTCTCTACGTGAGTTCTCCCAGCACCCTAATGTCCCTAAGTGAGTCCTCCTGGTGCCCTAATGTCCTTAAGTGAGC
>NW_016838356.1:0-1262 GCF_001698545.2 Rhinopithecus bieti | reverse complement strand
CAATTTCCTCACCTTTCAACTGGGGATTATGCCAGTTACCATTTCATAGGATTGTTGTGAAATTTAGGTGAGTGAATATATGAAACACTTCATCAGTGCCTAGCATATGTAGGAGTGTTTGCTGTTAACATGATTACTGGAGAGTCCTTTAGTTTTGTGCAGAACTCATCGTTGTCCCTGGCTTTCTATATGTAGCCCTCGTTTTGTGTCAAACCCAGGGTCAAGTATGCTACTGTCTCCAGAACATGAAAATGATAGGAGGGAAGAAAGAGAATAGGCATAAAAAGGGAGGTATATATAATTAATCACTAAAAGATAATGCAGACCATAGGTGCTAGAATTTGCCAGAATCTGTGATCCTTGAGGTGTGGAGATCAGGGAAAGCTACATGGATAAGCTAAAATTTTACTTGGATCTTAAAGAGTAACTATAATTTGTTAAATAGAAAAAAAATAAGAGTACAGTCTAGGCAAAGGCATGGCTACAGGCGTGCTTAGAATTTAGTAGACCAATCTGGCTGCAAAGAATTAGGTGAGGGAGCAGTGAAGATATGATTATGTAAAACCTTGACTATCAGATATAGGAGTTTGAAAGTTACACAGTGAGGTATGGAAAGCCATTGAAAGTTTCCAAGCAAGAGAGATTAAATGATTAAAACAGGAGGATTATTTTATTTTGTTTTTTGCTTTATGTTCAAGTGTAGACATGCAAAGGATTATTTTAGAATCCATATGTAGAGTGCCCAAAAGGAAAAGCTTAATTCAGGGAGACAGAATAGAAAGGTCTCGCAAAACGTAGGAGTAAAGTGTGAAGGGGCCAGATCAGATCCGTTGTCTTAAGAGTGGAAAGAAAAAGCCTAGGATGTTTCAGCAGAGGGCAAAGCTTTGGTGCTACCTGGCATAGGGTTTCTTTCTGCTTATTTACTGATAATGATAAGCTTTTGCCCATTTTTTCTGTTGAATTATTTACCATTTTTGTGTTGATTTGTAGTAGTTTGTTTAGACACATAAGTGCTTTTGGATAAAATACTTACATTCAAAGTAATTAACTGGCACTGTCTGTCCAAGAGATGGGATGGATAGGAAGTTAAGCTTCTGGGAGATGCCTTATCATTTGTGCCAGTGGCCCCGCATTGTTTCTTGATGAATTGTGCAAACTGGGAAGCTGATAGCTCTGGAAATAAGAAAGCGGGTGTTATTTTCTGTGACTGAATATCCCCAACAAGGTTGCCATGATTCTTTTATTTATCCTGTTCATTCTTG
>NW_016838355.1:0-1263 GCF_001698545.2 Rhinopithecus bieti | reverse complement strand
CTGTCTGATTACTCTGTTGTAGTCTCTCTTGCTGTGCAGCAGCTCTTTCAGGTATTCGGTCTGACTTGTCAGTGTTTGTTTTTGTTGCTGTTGCTCTTCAGGACTTAGCCATCTAAATGCTTTTCCAAAGCCTATGTGGAGAAGGATATTTCACAAGTTTTCTAGTAGGATTTTAATAGTTTGAGTTTTTATGTTTATATGTTTTATTCATCTTGAGATCCTCTTTGTGTCTGGTGAGAGGTAGGGGCCCAGTGTTATTCTTCTGCACATGGCTAGCTGCTTATTTCAACTCCATTGATTGAATAGAGTGTCCTTTTCCCTTCACTTACTTTTGTGGATTCTGTGTTAGATCAGATAGTTTTCAGTGTGTGGTTTTACTTCTTGGTCCTCTCTTGTGTTCCACTGCTCTGTGTGGAAGCGGGTCCCTAACTTTTCCATGAAATTTGAAATCAGGGAGTGTGATGTGTCCAGTGTAGTCTGGATGTGTCAGGATTGCTGAGGATGAAACTCAGGGCGCTTCATGGTCCCACCTGAATGAGCAGTGCGTATTTCCATTTCTTTCAGCAAATGTGTTGCATAGTAAAGAAACAATAGAACGAGAGGGTAGAGTGGGGCGTTATGACCCATGCATACATTGTGGAACGATGAAATCAGGGTACTTAGTGTTTCTGTTACCTTTTCCCATTGTTTATTCCTTTATGCTGAGAACCTTCAGTATTCTGTCAAGCTGCTTTGAAAGTGATGTGCTGATACTGTTAACCCTGGTCACCCTGCAGTGGAATAGAACAACAGAATTTTCTTCCTCTCATTTATGTGTAACTTTGTACCCTTTTACAATCCATGCCCATTACTCCTCTTTTCCCCCAATCTCAGGAAACCGATATTGTGCTCGCCAGGTGTTTGAGATAGTTTCTCAGATTCTGCATGTGTGAGATGACTCACGGTTTGTTTCTCTCTCCGCTTGCTCATTTAATTTACTGTCATGTCCTCCAGGTGCAACCCTGTGGTTCCCCACGATATGATTTCATTGTGCTTTTCTGTCTGAAGAGTATCCCGGTGTGAACATGTGGAACAGCTTCTTTCTCCCTTTGTGGATAAGCAGGTAGGTTGATGCTTACACTGGCTCTTGGGAACGGTGCTGGAATCCACATGGGTGGGTAGATCTATCTTTGGTGTCCTGATTTCAATGACTTTGAGTGTATTCCTAGTAGTAGAATTGCTGTTTGAAATGGTAATTGGAGTCTTTTAAGGTTTGGAAGAACA
>NW_016838354.1:0-1653 GCF_001698545.2 Rhinopithecus bieti | reverse complement strand
CTGTTTTGATTTAGAAGTCTCCTAGTGACTTTTTTGCTTGTGGGTCTTTCAAAAACTTTCAAAGCAAGATTTTGCACATTTCTGGTCTCTAATTCCTGACACATTCAGCATTGCAAGTTAAGATAAGCCCGAACTCCAAACCTTTGCAAAGTCTGGGCAGCAACACGGTCACTTCTCCTGCCACCTGGCCAGCACATATAAGCCATCAAGTCCTTGGCTGGCTGGGCTGGTGTAGCATCAGGGCAGAGAGCAAAACACCTTACTCAAGATGTGGGTGTGAAAGCACTTCAGGCTCCCTGACAGCCAGAACTCACCACAATCAAGCAAGAGTTGTGAGAAGAAGGTGCCAGGCACGGGATGACCTCTTGTGGGCCCATGTTTCTCCACTTTTCATGCTAGAAATCCAAACTAGCCTCCTTGGCTACCACAAGACCCTCTTATTGATCAGGGAAAGCACTCTTTGTCGCTGTATCAGCACACAGGCAGAAGAAAAAGCAACATTCTTCCAGCAGTGCGGTCTTATCACTATCTTCACAAAAACGAAGGCTCCAAAACTCAGCGAGGTGAAGCGATTGCCCCCGTCACAAGCTCATCTCTGAACTGTACTCTCGTTTACACATGTTGTCCACTTCGGCAGTATAACAAACATTCCATCACACGTTCTCTGTTGTTTCTCTTTCTGAATATCGCAAACAGGCTGCAACAAGAACGAAGACAGCCCGTGAAAACCGACAGTGCTGAAAGTGAAGACTGAGATTCAGGTGAGATATGTGGCAGTACGGGTCACGTTGAAATCTACCCAAGTTTGGTTCTCTAGAGAGTGCAATATCTTCTTTAAAAAATCACCAGTGCAAACTCAAGGGCTAGGATGCTTGTTGTTTCCTTGTCTCTTGATGTCAACAGTAACCCCAGAATGTGAGCCACGTGTCCGTCTTTAGAAGTAGTGCACGGCAGACGAGGTATGAAAATATCGATTCATCTTTATTTTCTAGGCAGTAAACAATGTATACGTTGTAGACTGCTCATTTTCATCTTGCTTTAAGTCTAAGAATTATTTTCACCCAGTTGTAAGAACTTTAAATAATGAACACCTGCCATTTTAAGATGGTTTCTGATTAGAAGCCTCTGGCCCTACCTATCCTAGCTTTCTGCTCAAACCTTGAGGACGATCCATAGAACGCAGTGAAATTTAACTGTGAAACAAATGATCATTGACTTCCAGAATCAGGGGGAAAGTTTACTCACTAGAAGGCTAAAGGAATTTGCTATGAGGCTCACACATGAGTTGGCAAACCATCCAGCCATGCTCTGCCATCAGAATAGGAAGCCTGAGCACTTGAAACCAGAGGAGCATGCGCTCCCTCCACTTCTGTATCCCCTCAGCTAAGAAACACGAGACATGATAGGATCTGAAAATGAGACCTCAACCCTTTCTCTAAGCTGTTACCTGTGCTTTCCAAGGCAAAGCAAGCTCCTTTACAACCTGAACTCTACCATTCAGTACCTGCCTTCTCACAATGCTTCAGAGAGGCACCTCCCAAAAACTAGCTGGACAGGAAAAGGGTATAAACACACACTGAATCCTCAAAGGCATGATCCATACAAGAAAAGTCCTATGATCGGGGAAAACATGAAGAGCCCTGGGATCCTCAG
>NW_016838353.1:0-1262 GCF_001698545.2 Rhinopithecus bieti | reverse complement strand
GTACTGAGGAAAGCATGTACTTGCTTCTCCTACTTACACGTGCCTGGGCACATTGCTGAACCCATGTGAGTATGTATCCAGAGATGACATCTGAAAACAAGAAACAGGGTTCTCACCAGAAAGCAAATCCTTCTGGAGCTTGATCTTGAACCTTTCAGGGTTCTAATACATTTGCAATAAATGTTTAATAAATTAGCAATAAATGTCTATGGCTCAAGTCATCCAGCTCAGGGTATGTTGGTGTGGCAGTCCCAGTAGACTCATCCACTGTCGCCACCTTCTCTGAGCAGGATCAGCCTCAGGAGGCACCTTGTGGACTTTGGGACCCATCTTTTCTCCTCTTGTTCTTGCTGTTTTGACTGCCTGGTGAGGAAGGGGAACTCAGGCTTCATCCTCAGATAGTTTGTATTAAACATGAACTTTCCTTGATGATGAAGTTGTTCGCCTGTTTTTCCTTATGATCAGAATTGCACCAAGTTGGATGAACTACAAGCTTGGTATCAATATTTGGGGGTCTGCAGGTTTGTTCCCCCACTTGGATGATAGTGAGCATGTTAGGTGGATGCCATCTTTGTCCCCCTCCTTGTGTCTCAGGTGAGAGGGTCACTGTCACCTGCAGAGCTGGCCAGAGTATGAAGAACAACCAGCAGAACATAGGCCTGGCTCTGAGCTCCTGCTGCTGGCTCCTGCTGCCCCACTGGACATGATCCCTGTCTGGGTCAGGGGCAGTGGACCTGAACAGATGTCACTCTGGCCATCAGCAACCAAGATGCCTTCAGAGGTAGGTGCTCCCTCTTCCTGTCCCTGTCCTGCACAAATCTTCCCTAGCAACAGCTCTGCCCAGGGCCCCAGGTGTTGCTAAGGGTCTGAAATCTTTTCAGGGGAACAGTCTGGGAGATACCTCTGAATTCACATCCCCTCTTTTTCTCACACCCCCTTCCCACCTCCTCTGTGGGCACCTGTAGTGTATTTGTGGGCATCACTGCCTGGAGCATGTCAGGATGTTTTCTGCCACCTCCTACTCCCAATTCATGATGAAAATTCATCCTCACTTCAGACATGGACTGTCCACGCCTTGTTTCTCTTACATACATGCCCCGGCACATTGCTGAACCCATAGCTCTGACTCCACTCCATGACTCTTTGTGGAAGGGTCATGGTTGGCAATTTGTGGTTATTAGAGACCAGAAAGTAAGATGGCAACTATTGAGAAGTTTGTGCATGGGACAGACATAGGTCATTGTCAAGGGTCCCAGCAGCTG
>NW_016838352.1:0-1000 GCF_001698545.2 Rhinopithecus bieti | reverse complement strand
CTAGAAAGAAGTTTTCAGAGAAAGCTCTTTGTGATGTGTGATTTCATCTCACAGAGTTACACTTTTCTTTTAATGGAGCAGTTTGCTAGCACTGTTTTTGTGGAATCTAGAAAGGGATATTTGAGAGTGCATTGAGGTCTACGGTCAAAAAGAAAGTATTCTCATATAAAAACTAGAAAGAAGCTTTCTGAGAAACTGCTTTGTGATGTGGGAATTCATCTCACAGAGGTACACCATTCTTTTCATGGAGCAGTTTGGTAACACTGTTTTCTTGGAATCTGCAATGGGATACTTTGGAGCACCTTGAAGCTTATGGTGTCAAAGGGAATAGCTTCATTTAAAAAATAGAAAGAAGTTTTCTGAGGAACCAATTTGTGATGTTTTAATTCATCACACAGAGTTACAAGATTCTTTTCATGGATAAGTTTCATAGCACAGTTTTTGGGGAATCTTAGAAGGGATATTTGGATCACATTGAAGCTTATGGTGACCAAGGATTTAACCTCATATAAAAACTAGAAAGAAGCTTTCTGAGAACACGCTTTGAGATATGTTAATTCATCTCATAGGATAACACAATACTTGTCATTTATCACTTCGGTAGCACTGTTTTTGGGGAAACTGAGAAGAGATTTTTTGGATCTCATTGAAGCCTCTGGTAACCCAGGAAATATCCTCAGATAAACACTACAAACAATATTTCTGAGAAAATTCTTTGTAATGTGTGAGTTCATCTCACACAGCTACACCTTTCTTTTCACTGAGCAGTTTGCTAACACTGTTTTCTTGGAATCTACAATGGGATATTTCATAGCACATTGAAGCTTATGGTGCCAAAGGAAATATCCTAAGACAAAAACTAGAAAGAAGCTTTCTGAGAAACTGCTTGAGAATTGTGAATTCATCTCACAGAGTTACCCGATTTTCTTCATGTAACAGTGTGGTAGCACTGTTTTGTGGAATCTGAGAAGGAATATTTTGGATTGCATTGAAGCCTACA
>NW_016838351.1:0-842 GCF_001698545.2 Rhinopithecus bieti | reverse complement strand
GCTTTCTGAGAAACTGCTTTATGATGGGTGAAATCACCTCACAGAGTTACATTGTTCTTTTCATTGAGCAGTTAGCTAACCCTGTTTTCTTGCAATCTGCAATGGGATATTTCGGAGTCCATTGGTGCTTATGGTGACAAAGGGTAAATCCTCAGATATACTAGAAAGAAGATTTCTTAGAAATTGCTTTGGGAATTGTGAATTCATCTCAAAGAGTTACACAATTCTTTTCATGGAGCAGATTGGTCACACTGTTTTTGGGGAATCTGAGAAGGGATATTTTGGATTGCATTGAATACTATGTTGACAAAGGAAATATCCTCAGATAAAACTAAAAGAAGCTTTCTGCGAAAGTTCTTTTTGATATGTGAATTTATCTCAGAGAGTTACAGCTTTCTTTTTATTGAGCACTTTCCTACACTGTTTTCATGGAATCTGCAAAGAGATATATGGAGCGCATTGAGGCCTGTGGTAAAAAAGGAAATATCCTCAGATAAAAACCAGAAAGAAGCTTTCTAGGAAACTGCTTTTTGATGTGTGAATTCATCTCACAGTGATTCACTGTTCTTTTCATTGAGATATTTGCCAACACTGCTTTCTGGTAATCTGCAAAGGGATATTTTGGAGCGCATTGAAGCTTAGGGTGTCAAAGGAAATATCCTCATACGAAAATTAGAAGGAAACTTTCTGAGAAGCTCCTTGTGATTTGTGAATTCTTCTCCCAGAATTACACGAATCTTTTCATGGAGCAGTTTGGTAGCACTGTTTTTGGGGAATCTGAAAAGCGATATTTTGGATCACCTTGAAGCTTACTGTGACAATGGAATTATTCTAAGATAAAA
>NW_016838350.1:0-424 GCF_001698545.2 Rhinopithecus bieti | reverse complement strand
CTCATGGTAACTGGGTGGGGCCGGGTGGAAGGTGCAGGGAGACCCCTGGCAGGAGGCAGGCGGTGGGGCTGGGTGGAAGGTGCAGGGAGACCCCTGGCAGGCGGCAGGCGGTGGGGGCGTCAGGAGAGGGAGCAGCAGCTGCGGAATGAATGTGGGAGCCCACGGGTGTCTCTTGCTCCTCCCCTCTGGGCACCACACTGCCGGCGCTGGTCCTCTGCACTGCTTGGAAAACTCACCTGAGTTTAGAACATCGCTGTGAGTGAGGTAGAATTTACAGACAACAAAATGTCTAACATGGGGGATTTCATCAATGCATATGCCCGTGTTACCACTTTGTCCAGACCTGTGACATCTGCCTTGCCCCAGATGGCGTCCTCCTGCCTCTGCAGCGCACCCTCATGCCCACCACTGGCAGATCCCATCT
>NW_016838349.1:0-682 GCF_001698545.2 Rhinopithecus bieti | reverse complement strand
GTGACAAAGGAAATATCCTCAGATAAAAACTAGAAAGAAGCTTTCTGTAAAAGTTCTTTGTGATTTGTGAATTCATCTCTCAGAATTACACCTTTCTTCTCATTGAGCAGTTTGGTTGCACTGTTTTGGGGGAATCTGAAAAGGGGTTTTGGGGAGCTCATATAGGCCTATGGTGAAAAGGAAAAATCTTCAGTTAAAAACTTGAGAGAATGCTTTCGAGATGCTCTTTTGTGATGTGTGGATTCACCTCACGGAGTTAAACCATTTGTTTTGATGGAACAGTTTGGCATCACTGTTTTTCTAGTGTCTGAGAAGGGATATTTTAGAGTGCATTCAGTCTAATGGTGGAAAAGTAAACATCCTCATATAAAATTTAGAAATTAGCTTTCTGAGAAATTTCTTTGTAATGGGTGAATTCATTACCCAGAGGTAAGCCATTCATTTCATTGAGCAGTTTGGTAACCCTGTTTTGTGGAATCTACAAAGGGATACTCGGATTGCAGAGAAGTCTATGGTGGAAAAGGAAATACCCTCAGATAAAAACTAGAAAGAAGTTTTCTGAGAGACTGTTTTCTGATGGGTGAATTCATCTCACAGAGTTCAATCATTCTTTTCACTGAACAGTTTGGTACCACTGTTTTTGTGAAATATGCAAAGGGATATTCAGGAGCGGATAGAGGAC
>NW_016838348.1:0-1102 GCF_001698545.2 Rhinopithecus bieti | reverse complement strand
GGGAAGACTTTGCCCCCAGCCATAACATCTGTGCACCTGCTGCTCTGCCCTCAGCCCCTCTCTCCCAGTAGAAGCCTGAATCACTAAGTGCACCCTCCGCTGAGAGCATGAGGCCCAGATTTGACTCCCCCTCTCATGGCTGCCTGGGCACTGCTTCACTTCCCACATCACACACTCGGTTAAATCCCATGGGGGTGGAGAGCAAATGGAAGCAGATGCTGCCCGTGCTCCCTGCCAGACCATTCTCCTCCTGGCTTCCTCGGTGCGGCACGGTGGGTGCTGGCCTCAGGGCTGTTTCAACAGCTTCCCCTCTGTCATTTCCCCCTCAGTGTTCATGGCAGCCACCCTTGGTCAATGCAGCTCTGAGTGGGGAAGGCATTTCAGAGCCTTGGACCAGAGGTACCTCCTGTCCTGAGGGCTGCACCCCCTTCTCTCTGAACTAAAATAGCAAAGAGAAGGACCATGTGGGCTTGGGGCCATGTAACTTAAGACTGTAGCCTCCTGCTAGAGGCACAAATATCTACCATTCTATGAATGATGCTGACACTAAGATTGTTTTTATTAATTGAAACATCCTCCTTGGAAAACACAGTCCACTTCATGCCAGTCCCATTTGTGTTTTAACTTCTCTAACCCTAATATTAAGTTTGACATGAGGACTTTTTAAAACTTCAAGTCCAGAGAATGGGCTGGTAGGTGTGAACTGACAAAACCACCCAGACTGGGGCACACCCTCCCAGGATGATGACAGCAGGCGCTGCTTTCTCTGGGTGATCTTGCTTGTCTTTGGTCTGGTTGGCATTACTCCCAGTCAGTTACACACACATACACACACTTTTGGACTTTGTTTCCGTGTAGGGGCCTAAAGTCTCTTGTGGAAAGAAGCAGACATCGATTGCTATCTAGTTAGTGTCTAGGGGATTTGATGAGAGTAGCTCAGTCCTTGGAGTCTGCTCAACTCTGCAAGCACAGATGGAATCTATGGCCTGGTGAGCTCCACCGAGGCCTGGCCCCTGCGTGTGGACACAGCCAGCCCCCTCCTCCTGGTCTGACCAGGAGCTCAGGCCAAACCAGCAGCCCAGCTTCTGGGGCCAGTAGCCTG
>NW_016838347.1:0-559 GCF_001698545.2 Rhinopithecus bieti | reverse complement strand
ATTATGTCTATATTTTATAACTATATGTATTATATCTATGATGTCTATATTTTATAACTATATGTATTATATGTATTATGCCTATATTTTATACCTATATCTATTATGTCTATATTTTACACCTGTATCTATTATATGTATAATGTCTATATTCTATACCTATATCTATTATGTCTATTATGTCTATATTTTATACCTATATCTATTATATCTATTATGTGCACATTTTATGCCTTTTTCTACTATGTTTCTTATGTCTATATTTTATGCGTACGTCTATTATCTCTATATTTTATACCTGTATCTATTATATCTATTATGTCTATATTTTATACGTATATCTATTATATCTATTATGTCTATATTTTATACCTATATCTATTATATCTATTATGTCTATATTTTATACCTATATCTAATATATCTACTATGTCTATATTTTATACCTATATCCATTATATCTACTATGTCTATATTGTACACCTATATCTATTATATCTATTATGTCTACATTTTATACCTGTATCTATTATGTCTATTATGTCTATATTTTATACCT
>NW_016838346.1:0-498 GCF_001698545.2 Rhinopithecus bieti | reverse complement strand
ATCTGCGACACAGCAGAATCTTTCTATATTAGTTTTTGAGAGACAGGGTCTCGTTCTGTTGCCCAGGCTGGAATGCGGCAGCACGATCATAGCTGACTGCAACCTCAAACTCCTGGGTTCAAGCAGTCCTCCCACCTCAGGCTCCTGAGTACAGGCACATGCCACTATGCCTGGCTAATTTTCTTCTTTTTTCTTTTTAGAAACAGGGTCTCACTATGTTGCCCAGGCTAGTTTGTCAGGCTATGATGCCCAGGATCCTGGCCTCCACTGATCCTCCTGCTTTGGCCTCCTAACACCTATTTTCTCCAGGCGCTGCTTCGGACCCCATCTTTTTTGTTTTGTTTTCCTGAGAGCGACAACCCTTGGGCAACACCAATCATTCCAAGCAAATTCTGTCAGGCCAAGATCTCCCTCAGCAGCACGCGCCCACCTGTTCCCAACTCTCCCGCCAAGTGGGCTTCGGGACCCTCCCAAACCAAGGCTGGGAGAAGTCGAGCA
>NW_016838345.1:0-1035 GCF_001698545.2 Rhinopithecus bieti | reverse complement strand
CCTATAATCCCAGCACTTTAGGAGGCCGAGGCAGGTAGATCACTTGAGCTCAGAAGTTTGGGACCAGACTGGGAAACATGGAAAAACTCCATCTCTACTAAAAATACAAAAAATCAGCTGGGTATGGTGGCACATACCTGTAGGCCCAGGCACTTAGGAGGCTGGGGTGGGAGCATTGCTTGAGCCCAGGAAGTAGAGGCTGTAGTGAGCCGAGATCATGATGCCACTGCACTCCCACCTGGCTGACAGAGTGAGACCCTGTCTCAAAAAAAAAAAAAAAAGAAAAGAAAAGAAAAAAAAGTATAAAGTGGAAGCATCTGTATGCATGATTGAAGCCATGCTTTCCATCTATTTTTTCCACCTTCCCTTTTTTCTCTCTAAAACACTGTATCTTAAGCTTTTCCCTATGTTATCAAGTACTTATAAGCATTATTTGAATGGTTGTATCAGAATCTATTATCTGGACCCATTATCATTTAGCCATCTGCAGTTGCTGGAGATACTGCCCTTTCTGTCACACTCAGTCACCCTTCTGACCTTGCTGTGTCCAGTTATCTACTAATACACATACTGGTCATTTAGGACTTAAAGTTAAGAATAGTTATCATGGTTTCTAACACTTCAAAAAGAATGTATCTTCCTAAAATAGAATGGCTTGGAGGTTATACTACTAAAGCAAAATAGACAAATCGATGTTGAAATTACTGTTTTACTTTCTTCTTGTGTCTATTTTCACTTCTCTGTCATTTTGATGGATACAGTTTCATTTGGAAGGATTTTTATTTCAAAACAGAAACAGCATATGACATGAGAATGGGAACTCTGAAAGGTTCAACTTTCTAGTTTACTAAGTTTGTCACAAAAGCTACTGATAGTCAATCATGATTGGCCTGTATTGAAAGTGAGTTCACATTATGTACATCTTAAGCACTATACTTTCTATCAGATATAGAAAATAGGTGGTGTGTTTGGAAAAGTATTGAGCTAGGAATCAGGAAGCTTGACTGTTAGTCCCAATCCTGCTTCTTCAGCTGA
>NW_016838344.1:0-422 GCF_001698545.2 Rhinopithecus bieti | reverse complement strand
ATATATGTATATATATACACTATGATGTGTGTGTATATATATATATACACCCCGTCATTCAAAAATGTTGATGGAGAATTCACTTTAAATCTTTACCCTTTTCTTGTTCTTAAAGTAAAAAAAAACAAAACAAAACTTATTTTAAAGTAAAACA
Organism: Rhinopithecus bieti; assembly: GCF_001698545.2. Classification (NCBI taxonomy): domain Eukaryota; kingdom Metazoa; phylum Chordata; class Mammalia; order Primates; family Cercopithecidae; genus Rhinopithecus; species Rhinopithecus bieti. The sequence goes on along the minus strand of NW_016838344.1, from coordinate 268 downwards.
GATATCTTAAAATAAATTTAAACAATAAAATTAAGTGTTCTATAAAATGAATCAGTCAGAAAGTAGTGAGTTATACATGCTTTTGTAAAGGAAAATGACCTTGCAAACCAAGTTTTAAAGCTCAAATGAATTAGCCAAGTCCTATACAGTTATTAACAAGATAAAGAATAAAGATAAACAAGTGGCTATACCATTATGTGTGTATGTGTATGTATATGTATATATGTATATATATACACTATGATGTGTGTGTATGTATATATATATA
>NW_016838343.1:0-1037 GCF_001698545.2 Rhinopithecus bieti | reverse complement strand
CTGGGCTGAAGGGAGTCACATGATGCAGGAGGGTCCTTCCTCAACCCCCAATTTCAGGGGGCTGAGCAGACAGGCTGATGGAGGACCCCAGACAGTGGAAGCAGGGGGGTGAGGCCCATCCATCCATCACACCCTCACCTGCTCTGCCCCATTCAATGAGATGGGGTGGGTGCCCCCACAGGGCTGGCAGGCCCAAGCCTCTCAGCCCTCAGATCGAGGTCCACACATGGTCTGCAGCCTGCCAGCACTCTTAGCAAAGTGCACGCTTAAATTCCTTCTTTCATTCCATCATTCATTCTCCCATCAAATCCTGGCCCCTCCAGATTCTTCTCTCAAGGAGCCCTGACCTGGCTGGGCATGAGATAGTACGGTCACCCCAGGGGGAAGAGCCCTAGGGGAGGGGCAGACACCAGAATAGGGAATCCAGCCCGAGCTGGGATTGGATTTGGGGAGGATCTGCCAGGAAGAAGGAACCACCTGACCCTGAAGGCCAGGAAATGGAGCCTTTTCCAGAAAGTGAGGGCTTCAGGGGGCCTCTTGACTACCCTAGGCTCTTCCTGAGCCCCGAGGTGTCAAGACTGGAAAAGAAGGTGGCCGAGCTAAGACCTTCAAGGCCAGGCCAGTCTGGACTTTGAGAACCCTGGAAGATTGGTCAATGTGTCACCGGGTCCAGTAACCCCTTAACCCTGGCTCACTCATTAAGACCCCGGTGGGTGTCAATTAGCTCCTTGGCCAGTTCCAGGAGGCAGGCAGAGGGCAGGGGTCATGGGAAGAAGGGAGTGCTGACTGGGGCGCTAGATGGAGGCTGGCTGAGCTGACTCTCTAGTGTCCTTGTTTCTTGAGGAGCAATCCAGGGCCAAGCTGGCCTCCAGCCAGAGGCAGCTACCGACATAGACCCGGGTCGGGTGCCGCCCCACCATCATAGTGACTTTCACCTCCTTATCACCCCTGTGTACTGGCACCAGCAGCCCACACTGCCTCGGGGGCCTTGCCCAGACAGGAGGCTCAAGGGGCCAGTCCAGTGCCTGGCTCAGCAT
>NW_016838342.1:0-1240 GCF_001698545.2 Rhinopithecus bieti | reverse complement strand
AAGCTGACATCTTTTATCTAATGTCATGGAGAAAAATAAAAGGTGATGTAGTAAATAAACCAAGTCTCTGTGTTCTGGCACACTTTGTTTTAGTGCAATTCCCTTTTCATGACCTCTTCTGATAGCTCTGCTTTTACTATTTTCTTTTGAATTTCATCCCTAAAGAAAATATTATTAGAACACATTTCTAACATAGGTATTTTTGACAACTATATATAATTTTCTTTAAAGAGAATTAGCTACTTATTCTCAAGTATATCTGGTATTCTATTAATCTTTAATGCTAAACTTCTTTATATCTTTAGCACAATGACTGTGTAAGTGATGATGGTTCTTTAAGATTTTAAGTTTCTTTTAAATTTTCAAACTTTAAATGTCTTTTAAATTTTCAAATTAAGTTAAGACACTTAAGTTGTCTTTTAAATTTTCAAACTTGACATAGTTTTAATGTAAAACACTTTTCTGGTATTATATTTCTTCAAATATTGCTAATCTGTTACTTAGCTGAAATATTTGGTCAGTTGGATTACCACACCTTTAACCATCTATATAAAACTGTCTTGATTTTTTTTTTTTTTTTTGAGATTGAGTCTTTTGCTGTTCCCCAGGCTGGAGTGCAATAGTGTGATCATAGCTCACTGCAGCCTCAAACTTCTGGGTTGAAGTGACCCTCCTACCTCAGCCTCCTAACTCGCTGAGACTGCTACAAGCATATGCCACCACATGAAGCTTACTTTTTTATTTTTTGCTTTTTAGAGACAAGGATCTCTCTCTGTTGCCCAGGCCAGTCTCAAACTTTTGGCTTCAAGTGATCCTCCTGCCTCAGCCTCCCAAAGTGCTGGAATTATAGTCACAAGTCATTGTGCTGGTCCATAACTTCCTTTATTCCCCCAGATAATATTAAAGTCCTATTGACCCTTAATAATAAAAATCCACTGCTTGGGAGGAGAAGTGGATAACTCATCCTACATTTTAAATGCAGTTTTTGACTTTTTGCCCTGTTCTGTGAAGAACTGCCTTTAACAGATGATTTTTAGTTTTAATAGATATTTTTAGTTTTGTAAGGACTTAAGAAAAAAAATAGAAACAAATTAAATGAGCTCTATGATCAACAGTACAGGATTATACTATATCCAATGGCTACATATATTTCTATAATTATCACAATGACCTGAATGATACAAATTATTTTATGTATGTTTTTACTAATAGATTTTTTTTTTTTTTTTTTTTAGACTGA
>NW_016838341.1:0-259 GCF_001698545.2 Rhinopithecus bieti | reverse complement strand
GATCTCAGCTCACTGCAAGCTCTGCCTCCCGGGTTTACGCCATTCTCCTGCCTCAGCCTCCCGAGTGGCTGGGACTACAGGCGCCCGCCACCTCGCCCGGCTAGTTTTTTGTTGTTGTTGTTGTTTTTTTTTGTTTGTATTTTTTAGTAGAGACGGGGTTTCATCGTGTTAGCCAGGATGGTCTCGATCTCCTGACCTCGTGATCCGCCCGTCTCGGCCTCCCAAAGTGCTGGGATTACAGGCTTGAGCCACCGCGCCC
>NW_016838340.1:0-1494 GCF_001698545.2 Rhinopithecus bieti | reverse complement strand
AGCCTTATTACCTAGATCTCCTGTTGGCCTGTTTTCTAATGGTTATTTTCTTGAGTTTTGCTGATGTCCTATGTCCTCATATGGTGATTTTTATATCACTTGCCAGACAATATATATTAAAATTGTAGAGGTAATAAGATGGTCTGGATAATATCTTCTTCCAGAGAGGATTTGCCATAGCTTCTAACATAGCTTCTTAGGCTAGGATCAGTAGTAATCCCTGATTGCCTTTATCCAGTCATGTATTAAGATTATTTGAAACTGGGCTTGAGTCTCTGGAAGACTCATCTTATTATATGTTCAGAATGTGAACATATAAACCTTATTTCTAGGATACTTTTAGGACTTAGGAGTTTGGGAGGTACGTCAGGCCCCTCCTCTTTGGAAAGACTTGAATTCTAGTATTTCTTCTTCGGTCACTTGAATTTGTCAAAAATTCTCTCCAGCCTCTCTTGCCCAGTATTTGCCTTCAGAATTAGCAAATACCTCTTGGGAATAAACAGTTTCAGATATTATGTCCCAAATTTCAGACATTATGTCTTATCTCCAATTTTATTCCTGCAATTTCTCATTGCCGTGGTAGCTTTCTTTATGCCTTCAGAAAATTAAATGTGTTTAATATTTTCATCCACCTTTTTTAGTTCTCAAAGGAAGTACTAGTCTGTACCACTTACTCTGCCACTGGCAGACGTTTTCAATTCGTTGAGATAGCTATTTATATTTAAGAAGTATCAAGACCAAAAATATATTTTCTTACTTTCCAAAATTACTGACTTGTTAATGAAAATGCTTAGATGTGCAGCATTACTTTATTCCAACCTTTTGTTGCTTAAAGTCTTAAGGCATTCACTCATCTGTTAAAACCTTTACAAACTTTGATACATAAGAGAAAATTACCTCTGGTGGTTTCAAATTTTATTTTGGTAGCTGCCAAATTTAGCAAATGGAAGAGATTCACTAAAAGCTTCTCAGATGTCTTTTTTAATACTATGGTTTTTCCTTTGTATAATTAATAGAAAATGGGGTTAATGAAGACCGGTATAGAGTCCAGGGTTTGAAAAATTAACTTAGGAGGATTACCGAGATAGTGATTCTTAACCTTTATTCTCAAGCACATTTTTAAAAATAGAATGTTACACTCCCAAGAAAATAAAAAACTATAAAAGAGCTACTTGACCTTTTGTCAACAAAGTACTAATCTGTAGAAGAAAGAAAGACTTTCTTTTGTGGGATTTCTTGCATCTCAAGGGGCACTTGTGGACTGATTGAGGAATAAATGATGGAAAACTGAGTGAATTGGGAGAGCTAAATGTTAAGTAGAATTCAAAGGTCAGTATAGATTGGAGGCATGTGGAATATAGACTTTACTAGGGAGAACACTATAGGTTCATATCTCTTCTTTTTTTTTTTTTGAGGCAGAGTCTTGCTCTGTCACCCAGGCTGGAGTGCAATGGCATGCAATCTTGGCTTACTGCAACCTCCACCTCCTAGGTT
>NW_016838339.1:0-1004 GCF_001698545.2 Rhinopithecus bieti | reverse complement strand
TTCTCATTCTAATTAAAGCAGGTTTTTATTTAAAGGGTATCGGATACAATGTTAAGCACCTTTTTCCTAAAACACATACATGCAATATGCTCATGCGTATTTAGCCTTAAAACGGTTAGACATAAATTTGGTGTGTTTTAGAGGGTTAATATCCCTGAAGTGCCTTAATTGAGAGATGATCAATCGTCTCTCAAGGGAAACAACATGTATAAGTGGTATTTCTAAATATATTAAGGTATGTCATACTGAAAAATATAAAAGTAGAGAAAACTGAGAGATTAAGCCTATTTTATTAGTATTATTTGATGAAAGGGATATATTTCTATGTGAAAGGAATGTCTGGTTTTTCTTGATGCTAAGTGTTTTATAAGAGCATTTTCTTTTTTTTTTTTTTTCGTTGAGACAGAGTCTCGCTTTGTCACCCAGGCTGGAGTACAGTGGCCGGATCTCAGGTCACTGCAAGCTCTGCCTCCCGGGTTTATGTCATTCTCCTGCCTCAGCCTCCCGAGTAGCTGGGACTGCAGGCGCCCACCACCTCGCCCAGCTAGGTTTTTGTATTTTTTAGTACAGATGGAGTTTCACCGAGTTAGGCAGGATGGTCTTGATCTCCTGAAGTCGTGATCCGCCCGTCTTGGCATCCCAAAGTGCTGGGATTACAGCCTTAAGCCACTGTGTTCCGCCAAGAGCTTTTTGATAACAGTAGTTTAACAACTCATATGGCATAGAAAATAGAATAAGTTTTAGCAACAAAGCAGTTGTAGAATTCATTCCTTGAACGCTGAAATTGTTATTTTCAATAACCATTATTCTAACACTGCAACACGCAGACGTAAATTTTAAGGATATTAATGAATCGAGAACGACCTTCTCATTCTAATTAAAGCAGGTTTTTATTTAAAGGGTATCGGATACAATGTTAAGCATTGAATTGTTCACTAACAATTCAAACTGTGACCCACGGATTTTAGAGCTATGCTGTTGCAACACGTTAGATCTCTGAAGCG
>NW_016838338.1:0-1100 GCF_001698545.2 Rhinopithecus bieti | reverse complement strand
CCATTAACACTGTTTTGGAGGAACCTGAGAAGGGCTACTTTGGATTGCATTAAGGACTACACTGATAAAGGATATATCATCAGTTCAAATCGTGAAAGAAGTTTCTGAGGAACTTCTTTGTGATCGGTGAACTTATCTCACAGAACTACAACTTAATCGTCATGAAGCTATTTGCTAACACTCTTTTCATGGAATCTGAAAAGTGATATTTGGGAGCCCATTTGGGCCCACAGTGAAAAAGGAAATATCCTCAGATAATAACTAGAGAGAAGCTTTCTGAGAGATTGCTTTCTGATGTGTGACTTCATCACACAGAGTTCAACCCTTCCCTTCTTGGAACAGTTTGCGAACACTGTTGTCGTGGATTGTGCAAAGTGATATTTGGGAGCTCATTGAGGGCTATGGTGAAAAAGGAAGTATCTTCAGATCAAGACTGGAATGAAGCCTATCGGGAAAATGCACTTCGATGTATGAGTGCAACTCACAGAGTTACATGTTTCTCTTCAGTGATCAGGTAGCTAACACAGTTTTCTTGAAATCTGCAATGGGATACTTCTTAGCGCAATGAAGCTTACGGTGACAAAGGAAATATCCTCAGATGAAAACTAGAAAGAAGCTTTTTAGAAACTTCTTGGTGATGTGTGAATTCATCTCACAGAGTTACAACTTAGTCCTCATGAAGCAGTTCGCTAAGACTCTTTTCGTGGAATCTGCAAAGTGATATTTGGGAGACCAGTGGGCCCATTGTTAAAAAAGAAATATCCTCAGATAAGAGCTAGAGAGAAGCTTTCCGAGAGATTGCTTTCTGATGCGTGACTTCATCACGCAGAGTTCCACCCTTCCCTTCTTGGAACAGTTTGCTAACACAGTTGTCGTGGATTCTGCAAAGTGATATTTCGGAGCTCATTGAGGGCTTTGATGAAAAAGGAAATATCTTCAGATAAAAACTGGAAAGAAGCGTTCTGGGAAAATTCACTTCGATGTATGAATGCAATTCACAGAGTTACGCGTTTCTCTTCAGTGATCCGTTTGCTAAAACAGTTTTCTTGATATCTGCAATGGGATAATTCTTAGCACAAAGAAGCTTATGGTGACAAAGG
>NW_016838337.1:0-1096 GCF_001698545.2 Rhinopithecus bieti | reverse complement strand
AACCAGGAGGCGGAGGTTGCAGTGAGCTGAGATTGCATCACTGCACTCCAGTCTGGGAAACAGACCAAGACTTTCTTAACAACAACAACAACAAAAAACAACAAAACGGTAATAAAGAGAAAACCTTACGGACAGGAGCAATGTCTCATGCCTGTAATCCCAGTGCTTTGGGAGGTCAAGATGGGAGAATCACTTCAGGCCAGGAGTTCAAGACCAGCATGGGCAACATAGCAAGACCTTTTCTCTACAAAAAAATTTAAAACTAGCCAGGCATAGTAGTGCATGCTTATACTCCCAGCTACCTGGGAGGCTGAGGTGGGAGGATCACTTGAGCATGAGAGTTGGAGGTTGCAGTGAGCTGCGATCACACCACCAGGGAGCCACGACCCCATCCCCGCCTCCTTCCTCTGTCCTATGCTAGCAATAAATAAGTTTCCCAGCCACAAATAATTATTAGAACCTCCTCCCCATGTGCCAGCTTCAACCTCTGCTAGGTACGATACAGGGGCGGCCCTACCCTCTGGAATCTACAAAATGTTACACAGACACAGTATGTACACCAGGGAAGAAGGGCCACCCCAGCAGCCCGTGTCCTCCCTGGTCCACAGTTAGCCCCACTGTCCTGCCTCAGCTACCTCTCTGAATAAGAAGATGGGAGCCCCCCTGAGGGAAAAGTTGCTATGGTGAGAGTAAGGAGGCCATCAGACCTCCTCCAAACAAACCAACTCCACCAGCCTCTGGCTCTTAAATAACAATCATCAGCATCCAGAAATTTAATGACTCAGCCCTGGTCAAGGTGGCAAAGGGTCTGTTTGTCTTTCCCCATTACACAGAGGTCTTGTCTTGCTACCCTAATTGTAAAGGGGTGACTGGGAAGGGGTGGTAGGGACATGGTGGTGGTGGACTTCAGCCGCACTTCTCCAGGCTTTGCTGACAGGAGCCTGCTTTTCATTTTTATTTATCCCTTGACTTTTAAAAAATCCTGTAACTTTTTTTCATAACTTTTTTGGTAATTTTTCATAAAACTTTTTTCTACTTTTTTGCCAGAAGTTTTTTTGTCACAACTTTTTTACATTTTTTAATCCCATAACTTTCA
>NW_016838336.1:0-4806 GCF_001698545.2 Rhinopithecus bieti | reverse complement strand
CAAGAATCGCTTGAACCCAGGAGGCGGAGGTTGCAGTAAGCCAAGATCACTCCACTGCACTCCAGTCTGAGCAACAGAGCAAGACTCTCTCTCTCAAAAAAAAAAAAAAAAAAAAAAAAAAAAAAAAAAAAAAAAAGGAATTAAATGAAAAAGAAACAGCTTAAATATTACATGCTCAATCTATATATATATATATATATATAAACATTAGTCCAATGACAAATAAGAGTATTTTCAGGATCAATGACATCAGTAGGAATAATGCAAATTATTCCAGTGAGAGGGCACATTGACTTTAACCAGAATGTCATAGAGTAGGAGATATCTGAAACTAAGAAACAAGAAACAGCAGTAATAACAGTAATAATAATAACAGCAAAAGAAAATAACATTCCCGACTGCCCTGAGCCCAGAAGAAAAGATTCATGTTCCTGAGAATAAAAATTCTACAGGACACCTATTATAGAGAATACAAGGGATTACCAAAGTATTTTTCAAAAGGTTTCTACAAAGTGCAATCTAATACATAAAACTTGCATCTACAATAAGCCCTTTATACATAGATTTTCACAAATAAAATCATTTAATAATGTAGCTAGAGCAGTATAAAAAACAGCAAAGTATGACTTTTGAGCAATTACAAACATAAGTTTTGATGATTACAATGAGTATATCAGCCTTGTTATCACAGAGTTACCAATGCACTATGGGAAGACTGGCCAAAAATGGATAGCAAGAGCTGGTAATCCAGAACTGAGGAGATAAAAGAGAAGCATAACATGAGTTAATAAGAAAACACTTTAGCAACTGCTGGCAAATGGTTTGAAAATGTACCAGAAATAGACACCCCAAATTTATACATGCTAAACATTAATTATGGCATATATATTTTCTTCTGTCTTTGTCAAAATTAGTTTAACAATATAGGCTTACTAACTTAACTCCTATACTTGCTGAGAATTTTTTATATTACATATCAGTGTTCAATGACATTTTCAATGTGAATTCTCACATCATAAATTCTCTCCAATATTTAATAATTGAAGTGGTTTTCCTTTTCTGAGGCATTGAAAAATCTTTTTTTTCCAGAAAATGCCAGTTTCTTTATCCTGATATCTACAAAATGTTAAGAATCATATTTAATATATAGTCACTGTATTATCTCTACCATTAGATCATCTTTAGCTTTTACCAATATTTCCCCATTTCTAGTCTCAATATTTGATTGTATGTGTAATTTTTATTTGTTTACATTCTATTTTTTGTAAGCAATTAACAAATGCTCTTTTGCTAAGGTTAATTTGCACTTTGTATATATTTAATTTATTATTATTCAGTATTAAAAAATAAATCCCTTGTTTTTCTTCTAAAATCTTCCATTGGTGATCTTTCTCATTTCAGATCATGAAAACTTCATCCTACCAGCTATTCAAGTCAATACTCTTGTAATTAGCCTCAACTTACCCCTACCTCAGACTTTAATCCAACAAGTCATTAGTCACATTTTTAAAACATATCTAGGATTAAAATATATCCTTTACCAATCTTGACGAACCCTTTGTCATCTCTTGCTTGGAACACTACAAAAGTCTTCTAAATTATTTTTCAAACCCTTGACCATGACATTTTCTTATCACCAGTTTATTCTCACAATGAAAATCAGTAATTCTATTATAATCTCTGGTCATGTTTGTCCCCTGCACAAAACTCTCCAATGACTTCTCATCTCAGTCAAAGGAAAGGTCAATATGCTAACAACAACTAGGTTACAATTCCCTGTAATATCTGGTCCTCTTTGAGTTTCTGATTTGATCTACCATTCTCACCTTTACCATTTTGCCTCCAAATCTAGATTCACTGTATTGCCTGCTGCTTTTTCTTTTTTTTTTTTTCTTTGACGGAGTCTTACTATGTCACCCAGGCTGGAGTGCAATGGCCCAATCTAGGCTCACCGCAACCTCTGCCTCCCGGGTTCAAGCAAATCTCCTGCCTCAGCCTCCCATGTAGCTGGGATTACAGGTGCCCACCACCATGCCCGACTAATTTTTGTATTTTTTAGTAGTGACGGAGTTTCACCATGTTGGCCAGGCTACTCTCGAACTCCTGACCGCAGGTGATTGACCCGCCTCGGCCTCCCAAAGTGCTGGGATTACAGGAATCAGCCACCGCCCCTGTCACTTGCTGTTTCTTAAAAAAGGCACATCTGTTTATGTCTTAGTGTCCTTACATTTCCTACCTTTTTTTCTTTTTTTTTAGACGGAGTCTCTCACTGTGGCCTGGGCTGGAGTGCAGTGGCCTGTGATCTCGGCTCATTGCCATCTCCGCCTCCTGGGTTCAAACTATTCTCTTGCCTCAGCCTCCTGAGGAGCCGGATTACAGGCGTCTTCCACTATGCCCAGCTAATTTTTTTGGATTTTTAGTAGAGATGAGGTTTCACCATGTTGGTCTGGCTGGTCTGGAACTCCTGACCTCATGATTCATCTGCCCTGGCCTCCCAAAGTGCCAGGATTATAGGCATGAGCCACCGCACCCGGTCCCTGGCCTTTTTAAGAAGTGTATATACAATTATCCAAAGTGATTGTAAAATTTCGCACTTCCATGGTTATTGTGTGAGAGTTTCAGTTCCTCCACAGCCTCCCCCACATTTGGTATACCAGTATTTTTCAGTTTAGTCATTCCAGTAGGTATGTGGTGGTATATCATTGTGGTTTAATTTGCATTTCTGTAATGACTGGTGATGACGGTCATCTTTTTGTTTTTTGTATTTGCTTCACTGATACCTGTGTATCATCTTCATGAAATGTATGTTTAGGTATCTCACCAATTTTTAAAAAATGTATTGTGTTTTTAAAGTGCTTTGTATATTACAGATACAAGTTCTGTTATATATATGATGCACAAATAATTTCATGACAACTATGAAAAAAGTTTCACTTTGTTCTTTTCAATCTGTATACCTATTATTTTTCTCTCTTTATTTATTTATTTATTTTGCTTTATTGCACTTACGGAGAGTTTTGAGATAAATGGATATTGGATTTTGTCAAATGACTTTTCTGAGTTGATTGATACAATCATAGTTCTTTTCTATTGCCTATAGTCTTGAAAACACAGTGTTATGTTTGTTCTTTGGTTTGTTTACTGGCTTATCTTGTTTATTTTTTGTTTGTTTGTTCAGACGGGAGGGAAAATCTCATTCTTGTTATTCCATGTTTTCCAGAAGCATACATCTGATCTAATCTTTTTAATAATTTAAGAAACATGTCATTTCATTCTTCTGAATAAAACTCTCTAACTTGCCACTGTTTTCAGAATAAATTCAAGCACTTCACCATGGCCTTCAAGGCTCCAAATGGATAGTGCACACCTATCTCTTCAACCTCATGTCTACTTACCTTCTAGATTGTTATATCTTATCACTTTTTTTTCTTTCTGTCCCTGGGAAACACCAAAACTCCTGCAGTGTCACAGCTTTTGCATTTATTCCTTCTGTCTTGAAAGACAGCCTTTAAGTGGTGACCCACTAACTTGAATTCTTTGGGTTTAGCTTAAATGTAATCTCATTTGAAGTGGCTCTTCTAAGTCACTATATCACATAACATTTTTTCCCACCCTAATTGATAAACACCCTAATTCAGGTATTTATCAATATCTGAAGCTAACTTTTTATTTGCTTAGCTATTTTTTTTTTTTCTTTTTTTTTTTTTTTTTTTTTTTTTTTTTTTTTTTTTTTTTTTTGCTAAATCTTGTCTTTATTTTCTATGGAATACTTACTTTGTAAGTGTTTTTTCTGTTCACATTTCAAAGCCTAACATATAGAACTGTGCTGGACACCTGCAAGAAAATTAACAAATATTTATTAAATAAATTAAATAAATGACATGAAATTTCTATTTTTACTTATCATCCTGACATTGATTATATCCATATTCTGTCATCACTCTAGTGAGAAACATTTAATTATTCTATTATTTTGCAAGTTGGCAGCCTTTCTGAAAGATTGTAGATTGTAGGATCTTCTGAGAGTACAGGCCATTTTTGTTCCTGTTATCAGTCCCTTTATGTGCATTTCATATTATGTCATGTCACACTTTGTGCCTTATGCATTATGGAGTAACAAGAGAATATAGATATTGGGCCAGATAGCTTCCCCACTTCCTTAATATGTGATCGTTTCATAAGTTAGCATTTGGCATCTCAGTGTTTCAATGTATTATGGAGGGTTAAAAATAGCACATTACCTCCAGAGTCGCTGTAAAAATTATTTCTGATTATATACATAAATAGCCAAGCATATAACAAGAGTGCAGAATTTGTTCCTACTTTGTCTTTTATTTTAACCTTATTTCTAGATTTACTTTGTTTTATATGTGTGCTGGTATGATAATTTAGACTACTTGGTCTTCATCTCTGTAGAACTAGGCAAATGGGCATAATAAACTATGGTATGGAATAGAGTTGTGGAGAGAAAGACAGTTGCAGTTGACAAAATCACTATTAATTCAATAATCTGGTATAAACAATGAGTTGAGTCAATGCTTGTATGATACTAATTATTAACACTAAAATCATCTGAATTTAGCTGGTGTGAGATGGTATCTCATTGTGGTTTTGATTTGCATTTCTCTGATGGCCAATGATGATGAGCATTTTTTCATGTGTCTGTTGGCTGTAGGAATGTCTTCTTTGGAGAAATGTCTATTCATATCCTTTGCCCACTTTTCGATGGGGTTGTTTGTTTTTTTCTTGTAAATTTGTTTGGGTATATACCCAAAGGATTACAAATCATGCTGCTATAAAGACACA
>NW_016838335.1:0-1133 GCF_001698545.2 Rhinopithecus bieti | reverse complement strand
GTTCTCCTGGCTAGGAAAAGGGATTCCCTTCCCCTTGTGCTTCCCAGGTGAGGTGATGCCTCGCCCTGCTTCAGCTCTCGCTGGTCGGGCTGCAGCAGCTGACCAGCACCGATTGTCCGGCACTCCCTAGTGAGATGACCACAGTACCTCTGTTGAAAATGCAGAAATCACCAGTCTTCTGTGTCGCTTGCGCTGGGAGTTGGAGACTGGAGCTGTTCCTATTCAGCCATCTTGCTCCGCCCCCCATTCCAGTTTTTCTCTGAGAATATTTCCTTTGTCCTTATACTCTTCACACCCATCTGCAATATCAGTTCTCAAAATCCACAAAAACAGTGCTAGCAAATGGCTTCACGAAATAGTGGTGTAACTCTGTGAGATGAAGTCATATATCCGAAAGCTATTTCTCAGAAAGCTTCTTTCTAGTTATTATCTGAGGATATTTCCTTTTTCACCATAGGCCTCAATGCGCTCCCAAATATCACAACTCTGTGAGATGAATTCACATATCACAAAGAAGTTTCTCAAAAAGTTTCTTTCACGTTTTTAATAGAAGATATTTCCTTTATCAGTGTAGGCCTCAATGTGATCCAAAGTACCCCTTCTCAGATTCCCTAAAGACAGTGGTAATAGACTGCACCATGAAACGAAAGCATAACTCTGTGAGATGAATTCACACATCACAAAGCAGTTTCTCAGAAAGCTTCTTTCTACTTTTTATCTGAGGATATTTCCTTTGTCACCGTAAGCTTCATTGCACTAAGAAATATCCCATTGCAGATTTCAAGAAAACAGCATTAGCAAACTGATCAATGAAAAGTGTAACTCTGTGAGCTGCATTCACACGTCACAATACAGTTTCTCAGATCGCTTCTTTCCAGATATTTTCTGAGGATATTTTCTTTTTCACCATAGCCCTCAATGCACTCCCAAATATCACTTTGCAGATTCCATGAGAACAGAGTCAGCAAACGGCTTCATGAAGAGAATGGTGTATCTCTATGAGACGAATTGACACAACACAAAGCAGTTTCTCAGAAAGCTTCATTCCGGTTTTTCTCTGAGGATATTTACTATGTCCTTATACTCTTCAAACCCATCCGAAATATCAGTTCTCAGAATCCACAAAACAGTGC
>NW_016838334.1:0-1005 GCF_001698545.2 Rhinopithecus bieti | reverse complement strand
GCGCTGGGAGTTGGAGACTAGAGCTGTTCCTATTCGGCCATCTTGCTCCGCCCCGGGCACCATTACTTATTTAATAGATATTTTGAATAGTCTCAGCAGTTTGGGAGGTCGAGGCAGGTGAATCACCTGAGGTCAGGAGTTTGAGACCAGCCTGGGCAACATGGTGAAACTCTGTCTCTACTAAAAATACAAAATTAGCTGGGCATGGTGGCGAACACCTGTAATCCCAGCTACTCGGGAGGCTGAGGCAGGGAGAATCTCTTCAACCTGGGAGGCGGGGGTTGCAGTCAGCCGAGATGGCGCCACTGCACCACTCCAACCTGGGTGACAGAGCAAGACTCCATCAAAAAAAAGAAAAAAGAAAAAAAAAAGATAGTCTTAATTTAAAAAACAAAAACAAAAAAAAGACCTTAGCCTGCTCTTAAAAATGATATTGTGGGTCTTATATCCTAACTATATTCATATAATATAGCTATATTCTATATTCATATGAAATAAATAATAGACTGTGAAGTTAAAATTGTCCTCCATATACCACTAAAAGCATCCTGGGTATCACTGTGATACACACACTGTCTTTCAAGCAACACTTTCCCAGGGGCTCACTATTTACAAGAAGATTGTTCTAAGTAGTTTAATAAAGCAACGACTCTCAATAAAATACTGGTAAACCGAATCTAGGAGCACATCAAAAAACTTATCCACCAAGATCAAGTTGGCTTCATCCCTGGGATGAAAGGCTGGTTCAACCTACACAAATCAATAAATGTAATCCATCACATAAACAGAACCAAAGACAAAAATCACATGATTAGCTCAATAGATGCAGAAAAGGCCTTCGACAAAATTCAACAGCGCTTCATGCTAAAAACTCTCAATAAACTAGGTATTGATGGATCATATCTCAAAATAATAAGAGCTATTTATGACAAACCCATAGCCAGTATCATACTGAATGGGCAAAAACTGGAAGCATTCCCTTTGAAAACTGGCAAGAGACAGGGA
>NW_016838333.1:0-1203 GCF_001698545.2 Rhinopithecus bieti | reverse complement strand
CAGTTTGCTAACAAAGTTTTCTGGAAATCTGCAATGGGATACTTCTTAGCGATTTGAGGCTTACGGTGACAAAGGAAATATCCTCAGATGAAAACTAGAAAGAAGCTTTCTTAGAAACTTCTTGGTGATGTGTGAATTCATCTCACAGAGTTACACTTATGTTTCGTGGAGCAGTCCATTAACGCTGTCTTTGACGAACTTGAGAAGGGCTTCCGTGGATCGCATTGAGGCCTATGGTGATAAAGGAAATATCATCAGTTCAAAACTTGAAAGAATCTCTCTGAGAAACTTCTTTGTGATCTGTGAATTCATCTCACAGAGTTACAGCTTAGACCTCAGGAAGCAGTTTGCTAACACTCTTTTCGTGGAATCTGAAAAGTGATATTTGGGAGCCCATAGGGGCCCATGGTGAAAAAGGAAATATCCTCACATTAACTAGAGAGAAGCTTTCTGAGAGATTGCTTTCTGATGTGTGACTTCATCATACAGAGTTCCACCATCCCTTCTTGAAGCAGTTTACCAGCACTCTTGTCGTGGTACCTGCAAAGTGATATTTCGGAGCCCATAGGGACCCATGGTGAAAAGGGATTTATCCTCACTTAATAACTAGAGAGAAGCTTTCGTAGAGATTGCTTTCTGATGTGTGACTTCATCACACAGATTTCCACCCTTCCCTTCTTGGAAGAGTTTGCTAACACTGTTGTCGTGGATTCTGCAAAGTGATATTTGGGAGCCCATAGGGGCCCATGGTGAAGAAGGAAATATCCTCACATAATAACTAGAGAGAAGCTTTCTGAGAGATTTCTTACTGATGTGTGACTTCATCAGAGAGATTTCCACCCTTCCCTTCTTGGAAGAGTTGGCTAACACTGTTGTCGTGGATTCTGCAAAGTGAAATTTGGGAGCCCATAGGGGCCCACGGTGAAGAAGGAAATATCCACACATAATAACTAGAGAGAAGCTTTCTGAGGGATTGCTTTCTGATGTTTGACTTCATCACACAGAATTCCACCCTTCCCTTGTTGGAACAGCGTGCTAACACTGTTGTCGTGGATTTTGCAAAGTGATATTTGGAGCTCATTGAGGGCTATGGTGAAAAAGGAAATATCCTCAGAACAAAACTGGAAAGAAGCCATCTGAGAACCTGCATTGCCATGTATGAATGCAACTCACAGAGTTACACGTTTCTCTTCAGCGATTAGT
>NW_016838332.1:0-1004 GCF_001698545.2 Rhinopithecus bieti | reverse complement strand
TGTTATCTGAGGATATTTCCTTTTTCACCATGGGCCCCTACGGGCTCCCAAACCTCATTTTGCAGATTCTACGAAAAGAGTGTTACAAACTGCTTCCTGAGAACTCAGTGGTAACTCTGTGAGAAGAATTCACAGATCACAAGGAAGTTTCTCAGAAAGCTTCTTTCACGTTTTGAAGTGATGATATTTCCTTTATCAGCGTAGGCCTCAATGCAATCCAAAGAAGACCTCTCTGGTTCCTCAAAAACAGTGATAATGGACTGCTGCATGAAACATAACTGTAACTCTGTGAGATGAACTCACACATCACCAAGAAGTTTCTAAGAAAGATTCTTTCCAGTTTTCATCTGAGCATATTTCCTTTGTCACCGCAAGCTTCATTGCGCTCAGAAGTATCCAATTGCAGATTTCCAGAAAACTGTGTTATCAAACTGAACACTGAACAGAAACGTGTAACTCTGTCAGTTGTATTCACACATCGAAATGCTGTTTCTCAGAAGGCTTCTTTCCAGTTTGATCTGAGGTTATTTTCCTTTTTCACCATAGCCCACAATGAGCTCCCAAATATCACTTTGCAGAACACAAGATAACAGAGTTAGCAAACTGTTCCAAGAAGGGAAGGGTGGAACTCTGTCTGATAAAGGCACATCAGAAAGCAGTCTCTCAGTAAGCTTCTCTCTAGTTATTATCTGAGGATATTTCCTTTTCCACCATGGGCCCCTATGGGCTCCCAAATCTCACTTTGCAGATTCCACGGAAAGAGTCTTAGCAAACTGCTTCCTGAGAACTCAGCTGTAACTCTGTAAGAGGAATTCAGAGATCACACAGAAGTTTCTCTGAAAGCTTATTTCACGTTTTGAACTGATGGTATTTCCTTTATCAGCATAGGCCTCAATGCGATCCAAAGAAGTCCTTCTCAGTTTCCTCAAAAACAGTGATAATGGACTGTTGCATGAAAAAGAGTGTACCTCTGTGAGATGAACTCACACATCACCAAGAAGTTT
>NW_016838331.1:0-1037 GCF_001698545.2 Rhinopithecus bieti | reverse complement strand
CCACTTTTTGATGGTGTGTTTGTTTTTTTCTTGTAAATTTGTTTAAGTTCTTTGTAGATTCTGGATGTTAGTCCTTTGTCAGATAAGCAGATTGCAAAAGTTTTCTACCATTCTGTAGGTTGCCTGTTCACTCTGATGGTAGTTTCTTTTGCTGTGCAGAAGCTCTTTAGTTTAATTAGATCCCATTTGTCAATTTTGGCTTTTGTTGCCATTGCTTTTGGTGTTTAGACATGAAGTCCTTGCCCATGCCTATGTCCTGAATGGTACTGCCTAGGTTTTCTTCTAGGGTTTTTATGGTTTTAGGTCTAACATTTAAGTCTTTAATCTATCTTGAATTAATTTTTGTATAAGGTGTAAGGAAAGGATCCAGTTTCAGCTTTCCACACATGGCTAGCCAGTTTTCCCAGCACCATTTATTAAATAGGGAATCCCTTCCCCGTTTCTTGTTTTTGTAAGGTTTGTCAAAGATCAGATGGTTGTAGATGTGTGGTGTTATTTCTGAAGGCTCTATTTTGTTCCATTGGTCTATATATCTGTTTTGGTACCAATACCATGCTGTTTTGGTTACTCTAGTCTTGTAGTATAGTTTGAAGTCAGGTAGTGTGGTGCTTCCAGCTTTATTCTTTTGGCTTAAGATTGACTTGGCAATGTGGGGTCTTTTTTGTATTTCTGTGTGATCAGTGGTGATATCCCCTTTATCATTTTTTATTTCATTTATTTGATTCTTGTCTTTTTTGTTCTTTATTAGTCTTGTTAGCTGTCTATCAATTTTGTTGATCTTTTGAAAAAAGCAGCTCCTGGATTCATTGATTTTTTGAAGGTTTTTTTGTCTCTTTATCTCCTTCAGTTATGCTCTGATCTTAGTTATTTCTTGCTTTCTGCTAGCTTTTGAATGTGTTTACTCTTGCTTCTCTAGTTCTTTTAATTGGGACGTTAGGGTGTCAGTGTTAGATCTTTTCTGCTTTTTCTTGTGGGCATTTGGTGATTTAAATTTCCCTCTACACACTGCTTTAAATGTGTCCCACAGATTCTGGTAT
>NW_016838330.1:0-623 GCF_001698545.2 Rhinopithecus bieti | reverse complement strand
TATGTTTCATGCCGCAGTCCATTATCACTGTTTTGAGGAACCTGAGATGGACTTCTTTTGATCGCACTGAGGACTATGCTGATAAAGGAAATATCATCAGTTCAAAACATGAAAGAAGCTTTCTGAGAAACTTCTCTGTGATCTGCGAATTCCATTTACAGAGTTACAGCTTAGTTCTCAGGAAGCAGTTTGCTAACACTCTTTTCGTGGAATCTGCAAAGTGAGATTTGGGAGCCCACAGGGGCCCACTGGGAAAAAGGAAATATCCTCAGATAATAACTAGAGAGAAGGTTGCTGAGAGACTGCTTTCTGTTGTGTGACTTCAACACACAGAGTTCCACCCTTCCCTTCTTGGAACAGTTTGCTAACTCTGTTATCTTGTGTTCTGCCAAGTGATATTTCGGAGCTCATTGAGGGCTATGGTATAAAAGGAAATATACTAAGATCAAAACTGGAAAGAAGCCTTCTGCGAACCTGCATTTCGATGTGTGAATGCAACTAAAAGAGTTACATGTTTCTCTTCAGTGTTCAGTTTGCTAACAAAGTTTTCTTTAAATCTGCAATGGGATACTGGTGAATGCAATGAAGCTTGCGGGGAAAAGGAAATATCCTCAGATGATAAT
>NW_016838329.1:0-1497 GCF_001698545.2 Rhinopithecus bieti | reverse complement strand
TGGGTCCTCAGACAACCCAACAAGAGAAGTACTGGGGGCCCACCTCTGCCCCCACCCTCACTGTGTAGCCCTGAGCCAGCCCATTCCCAGAGAGGAGTAAGCTGTTCTGTATTTTTACTTTTAAGAACTATGATCTTACCATATTGCCCAGGAACAGTCCCACTACCGATTGGTGCGGGAGTCCTGACCTGGTCCCTTTCTGACCTGGGCCAGTTCTCCTGTCCTTAGGCAACCTGATGGCCTCCTGCTCCCAGGAGGTCACCATATTGATACCGAACTTAGCACGGACACCCGGTTGGCATAATGACCAGCTGTCTTAAAGGTCTCTTCCAACTCCTCAATCCTATGCTGCTAACAGTCCCCTTTTCCTCCCGGGGCTCTCGCCTCTTCCTCCGAGTGGTCTCCTGTACCTTCCCCAGGGAGAGCTATGAGGCTCAACTGGGCTTTAGCTGCTGTTTCTGCTGGCTCGTAGCTTCCAGGTGCTCCTAAGAGGCCAGGAAAGAGGGTGAGAAGGCACAGAGGTTGCCAAGTTGTCCCTTTCGGGGCCCTGTCCTCAGCAACTCCCTCCCCTGGGTCTCCTGCAACTTTTGGCAGGCCATCTTAGCCACTGCTTTGCCCTGAGCTTCCTGCTGCTGCAGCTGGTCCATGAGCTGGGTCTGCAGCAGTAACTGCCTGTGCAGCACCTCCTTCTCAGAGGTCAGCTGCTGATAAGTGGCCACCTGCTGCTAAGCGACCAAGTACTGCTGCAGGTGACACAGGTACTGGTCTCCCTACTGCTGCAGACTCTGAGCCTCTTGGCTCTTCAGCTCCACCTGCAGGAAGACCCTGGGCATGAGGGAATTTACTAGCTGGCTTCCAGATTCCTGGCCCATTAATAGGGTAGCAAGGGCACTGTGGGGCTCTGTGGCCTCCCCAGGCCCCTGGTCCCTTGCTCCAGGCCTAAGAGACTGCCTTCCTTGCCTAGAACCCCATGCATCCTTCCCCAGCCTCAAATCTCACATCCTTTTCCCCACCATTTAAACTGTAGGCCACAGACTGGTGGAATAGCAAGGAGAGCCAACCACCATCTGCTAAGTGTACTACATGCCTACTGTTTCCATGTGTTATCTCATTTAATCCTGAGCACCTCTGCAAGGAAAATGCTAACTTCCTTTTGAAGTTAAAGAAACAGAGATGTAGAGATGCAAGGTAGTTGAATGATAACCAGTGGAACTGAGGCCGGAATCCAGTTTGAATCTAAGGAGCTTTTGGTTTATCCGTTTGGTTTTGTTTTGAGACAGTGTCACTCTGTGTCCCAGGCTGGAGTGCAGTGGTGCAATCTCAGCTCACTGCAAACTCCACCTCCTGGGCTCAAATGATTCTCATGTCTCAGCCTCCTGAGTAGCTGGGATTACAGGCATGCACCACCAGGCCTGGCTAATTATTATTACTATTTTTGAAATTGTAGTAGAGATGAGGTTTTGCCATGTTGGCCAGGCTGGGCTCAAACTCCTGACC
>NW_016838328.1:0-221 GCF_001698545.2 Rhinopithecus bieti | reverse complement strand
GGCGGCTTTACAGCCCAGTCGTAACCCCAGGCCAGAGAGCACACAGCCCACAGACTCCAAGGCTACAAAAGGAGCCTGCTATAAGTGCGGCAAGGCAGGACACTATGCCAACAGGTGTCCGCAAGGTCCCCGAGCCCCAACGCAGCCTTGCTATAAGTGCAAGGCATCAGGACATTGGGCCAGTGAATGTCCTAACCCTCGTCCAATTGCCAGCAGGGAGG
>NW_016838327.1:0-1266 GCF_001698545.2 Rhinopithecus bieti | reverse complement strand
TTTATCTTATTATATTTCCTTTTTCACCACAGCCCTCAATGCACTCCCAAATTTCACATTGCAAATTCCACGAGAACAGTGTTAGCAAACAGGTTCATGTACAGAAAGGTGGAAGTCTGTGAGGTGAATTTACAGAACAGAAAGAAATTTCTCAGAAAACTTCCCTCTCATTTTTATCTGAGGATATTTCCTTTTCCATCATAGCCTTCAATGCACTCCCATATATCAGTTTGCAGATTCCACGAGAACAGTGTTAGCAAACGGCTTCTTGAATACAAAGGTGGAACTCTGTGAGGTGAATTCACAGATCACAAAGAAGTTTCTCAGAAAGGTTCTTTCTCGTTTATTACTGGTTGTATTTCCTTTTCTATCATAACCCTCAATGTACTCCCAAATATCACTTTGCAGATTGCACCAGAACAGTATTAGCAAACAGCTTCATGAACGGAAAGGTGGAACTCTTTGAGATAAATTCACAGAACAGAAAGAAATATCTCAGAAAACTTCTTTCTCGTATCATCTTCAAAGCGATCCGAATTATCAGTTCTCAGATTCCACAAAAACAGGGCTAAGGAAACAGCTCCATGAAATACAGGTGTAACTCAGTGAATTGAATTCACACATCAAGGAGCAGTTTCTCACAAACTTCTTTCTCCTTTTTGTCTGAGAATAGTTCCCTTGTCACTGAAAGCTTCATTGCGCTTAGAAATATCCCATTGCAGAATTCAAGAAAACAGAGTTAGCAAACTGATCAAAGAAAAGAAAAGTGTAACTCTGTGAGTTGCATTCACACGTCACAATGCAGTTTCCCAGAATGCTTCTTTTTTGGTTTAATCTGTGGACATTTCCTTTTTCACCGTAGCCCTCAATGCGCTCCCAATTATCACTTTGCAGATTCCACGAGAACAGTGTTAGCAAGCGGATTCATGAACAGATAGGTGGAACTCTGTGAAATGAACTCACAGATCACAAAGGAGTTTCTCAGAAAGTTTATTCCTCATTTTTATCTGACAATATTTCCTTTGGCCGTATAGTTTTCAAAAGAATCCAAAATATCAGTTGTCAGATTCCACAAAAACAGGACTAGCAAATGGCTCCATGATATACAGCTGTAACTCATTGAGTTGAATTCACACGTCACAAAGCAGTTTCTCAGAAAGCATCTTTCTACTTTTTATTTGAGGATATTTCCTTTGTCACAGTAAGCTTCATTGGGCTAAGAAATATCCCATTGCAGATGTCAAGAAAACAGTGTCAGCAAATTCT
>NW_016838326.1:0-622 GCF_001698545.2 Rhinopithecus bieti | reverse complement strand
AGTCCATTATCACTGTTTTCGAGGAACCTGAGAAGGATTTCTTTGGAACGCATTGAGGCAAACGCTGAGAAAAGAAATATCATCAGTTCAAAACGTGAAAGAAACTTTCTGAGAAACTTCTCTGTGCTCTCTGAATTCCTCTCCCAGAGTTACTGCTTAGTTCTCAGGAAGCAGTTTGCTAACACTCTTTTCGTGGAATCTGCAAAGTGAGATTTGGGAGCCCATAGGGGCCCATGGTGAAAAAGGAAATATCCTCAGATAATAACTAGAGAGAAGCTTACTGAGAGATTGCTTTTGATGTCTGACTTCATCACACAGAATTCCACCCTTCCCTTCTTGGAACAGTTTGCTAACTCTGTTATCTTGTGTTCTGCAAAGTGATATTTGGGAGCATATTGTGGGCTACGGTGAAAAAGAAAAGATCTTCAGATCAAAACAGGAAAGAAGCCTTCTGAGAAACTGCATTTCGATGTTTGAATGCAACTCACAGAGTTACACGTTTCTCTTCAGTGTTAAGTTTGTTACACAGTTTTCTGGAAGTCTACAATGGGGTACTTCTGAACGCAATGAAGCTTGCTGAGACAAAGGAAATATCCTCAGATGAAAACTAGAAAGAAGCATT
>NW_016838325.1:0-1262 GCF_001698545.2 Rhinopithecus bieti | reverse complement strand
CATTAACTTCATTTAGAGTAAGGAGTAATGTGGGCATGAAGAGGAGGCCAGACAGCCAGATGGCCGTGAGTGTCTGTTACGGTATATGAGTAACTCTTCCCATTATTCAGCCTTTATTTACCCAATGAATTCACATGGTGAGTAACTCATTTTTGAGGACTGGTGCACTTTCCTCCAGGATGACTGACAAAGACATGAACTCTCTCATACCCTTTCCTAGAGCTAGAAGTTACAAAAGCTGTGAAAGACACTGAAAAAAGGTAAGTCTCCAAGTGAAGGCAACCATTTACAGAGGGAAAGTGCACCGGAGGAGCATTTGTGAACGCGGTCACCAGCGGTAGCCCAGTGAGCTTCCCTCCCCAAACGGAGAGGCCAATGAATCCTGGCTGCTCCCTGTCCATCAACACCCCACCTCACCCCCACCCACTTAAACTTTGGGGGAAATGGGAAGAATACCAAACAGCTATTTATACATTTCTTTTTGAAGTCCTAAAACTCAGTGGTGGCATCAATTGACTTCTCTCTTCAACTCTCAACCCTTAAAGAATAAAAAAGAGGAATCAGCTGATGGCCATCTCTGAGGCTGACCCAGAGGGTTAAGGCGACTGCTGGCCTCACTCCTCTGTTTTTAAGTGTTCAGGGAACACAGCTCTAGGGCTCCAGGATGTGCAGTGATTATTTAGGTCCTTTGATTAGAGACAGGGTTGGAGTCACTTCAGTAAAATCATCGTGTCAGGCTTCTGGAAAAAGTATTAGTGCAGTCCTTTGAACAAGAAAAAAACCCTCTAGTTTTAATTTAAACAATAAAGCGAAGAACTTTAAGGCATATCTCAAAGTGGTGTTAAGAAGCCAAGAAATGGTAAGAAGTGCTGGTGGTGTTAAGAAACCAAGAAGAAGATGGTGGCCAACTGGGTCAAATGGCGCTGTGAGTGCAAGGCAGATGTGAGTGGAAAAGTATGTTTTGTGATCCTGTTGGTATGAATAATTTCTCTCCCAGAAAAGTAGCCTGGTGGATCCATCTTAGGCTGGGGGTTTCTAGGCGAGTACAATGGAGGGAGAGAAGGAAGAGAGCTTTGAGTGTGTTTGTAAAGATGGAGCCAACCAAACTAAGCCATAAAAGGAAGGATGAGAGAACATGGGGCCTGATGGGTAATAAGAAAGTTAGGGAGTTAGTGAAGTGGCCATCCGTGGGTTCATTTAAACCTCACAATAACCCCACAGTGTAACCGGGGGTTAAAGAGATTAACTTGCCCAAGGTCACA
>NW_016838324.1:0-425 GCF_001698545.2 Rhinopithecus bieti | reverse complement strand
CAGAGCAGCCGCGCACAGATCCTCAGACATCTACAGAGTGGGACGATGGCGCAAAGTCACGTGAACGTCCCGTTGCAGACTGGGAGACACCGGTCCGACGCCGACCCAGGGAGAGCGCAGACCTTGCCTTAACTCGGCTCCATGTAAACAGCACTCCCTGCCAGGCCCTTTCCTATCTGCACAGCTTCTACAAATTCAACTCTCGCACCTGACACCTAAGAATACTGCACACCCCCATGTGAACCACCCACTTACTTCCCAAAATGACCCAGCATGGCCGAGTACAAACCATTTCAACATAAGGGAACTGGAGGGCATGTGGGGCTTTCTCGAGTCCCTGCTGCCTCCTGATGGGAGGGCCCAATGCTTCACACCCCTAGTGAAGGGCGGGTCTCTTCGGCCCCCCAGGCTTAAGAAAACCCATG
>NW_016838323.1:0-621 GCF_001698545.2 Rhinopithecus bieti | reverse complement strand
CAATGTGATCCAAAGAAGCCCTTCTCAGTTTCTTCAAAGACAGTGTTAATGGACTGCTGCGTGAAACATAAGTGTAACTCTGTGAGATTGATTCACACATCACCAAGAAGTTTCAAAGAAAGCTTCTTTCTAGTTTTCATCTGAGGATATTTCCTTTGTCACCGTAAGCTTCATTGCACTAACAATATCCGGGGGTAGATTTCCAGAAAACTGTGTTAGCAAACTGATCACCGATGAGAAACGTGTAACTCTGTGAGTAGCATTCACACATCGCAATGCAGATTCTCAGAAGGCTTCTTTCCAGTTTTGATCTGAAGATATTTCCTTTTTCCCCATAGCCCTCAATGAGCTCACAAATATCACTTTGGAGAATCCACGACAAGTGTTAGCAAAGTGTTCCAAGAAGGGAAGGGTGGAACTCTGTGTGATGCAGTCACACATCAGAAAGCAATCTCTCAGAAAGCTTCTCTCCAGTTATTATGTGAGGATATTTCCTTTTCACCATGGGTCCAAATTGGATCAAAAGGTCACTTTGCAGATTCCACGAACAGAGTGTTAGCAACCTGCTTCCTGAGGACTAAGCTGTAACACTCTGAGATGAATTCACAGATCACAAAAATG
>NW_016838322.1:0-1847 GCF_001698545.2 Rhinopithecus bieti | reverse complement strand
TTGGTGATGTGTGAATTCATCTCACAGAGTTCTACCTATGTTTCGTGGAGGTGTCCAATAACAATGTCTTTGAGGAACCCTAGAAGGGCTTCTTTGCATCGCATTGTGGCCTACGCTGAGAAAAGAAATATCATCAGTTCAAGAAGTGAAAGAAGCTTTCACATAAACTTCTTTGTAATCTCTGAATTCATGTCACAGAGTTACAACTCAGACCTCAAGAAGCAGTTTGCTAACACTCTTTTCGTTGAATCTGCAAAGTGATAGTTGGGAGTCCATTGGGGACCATGGTGAAAAAGGAAATATCCTCAGATAATAACTAGACAGAAGCTTTCTGAGAGATTGCTTTCTGATGTGTGACTTCTCTTCTTGGAACAGTTTGCTAACACTGGTGTCGTGGATTCTGCAGTGTGATACTTGGGCGCTCTTTGAGGGCTATGGTGAAAAAGAAATATCCTCAGATCAAAACTGGAAGGAAGCCTTCTGAGAAACTGCATTGCGATGTCTGAATGCAACTCACAGAGTCACACGTTACTCTTCAGTGATCATTTTGCTAACACAGTTTTCTGGAAATCTGCAATGGGATACTTCTGAACACAATGAAGCTTACGGTGACAAAGGAAATATCCTCAGATGAAAACTAGAAAGAAGCTTTCTTAGAAACTTCTTGGTGATGTGTGAATTCATCTCACAGGGTTACACTTATGTTTCGTGGAGCAGTCCATTAACACTGTCTTTGAGGAATCTGAGAAGGGCTTCCTGGATTGCATTGAGGGACAGGCTGAGAAAGGAAATATCATCAGTTCAAAACGTGAAAGAAGCTGTCTGAGAAACTTCTTTGTGATCTGTGAATTCATGTAACAGAGTTACAACTTAGACCTCAGGAAGCAGTTTGCTAACACTCTTTCCGTGGAATCTGCAAAGTAATATTTGGGAGCCCATTGGGGCCCAAGGTGAAAAAGGAAATATCCTCAGATAATAAGTGGAGAGAAGCTTTCCGAGAGACTCCTTTCTGATGTGTGATTTCATCACACAGAGTTCCACCCTTCCCTTCTTGGAACAGTTTGCTAACCCTGTTTTCGTGGATTCTGCAAAGTGATATTTGGGAGCTCATTGAGGGCTATGATGAGAAAGGAAATATCCTCAGATAAAAACTGAAAAGAAGATTTCTGGGAAACTGCATTGCATTGTGTGAATGCAACTCACAGATTTACACGTTTCTCTTCAGTGATCCGTTTGCTAACACAGTTTTCAGGACATCTGCAAAGGGATACTTCTTACCTCAATGATGCGTACGGTGACCAAGAAAATATCCTAAGATGAAAACTAGAAAGAAGCTTTCTTAGAAACTTCTTGGTGATGTGTGAATTCATCTCACAGAGTTACACTTATGTTTCGTGGAGCAGTCTATTAACACTGTCTTTGAGGAAACTGAGAAGGGCTTCCTTGGATCGCATTGAGGCCTACCCTGGTAAAGGAAATATCATCAGTTCCCAAAGTGAAAGAAGCATTCTGAGAAACTTCCTTCTGATCTGTGAATTCATCTCACAGAGTTACAACTTAGATTTCAGGAAGCAGTTTGCTAACTCTCTTTTCGTGGAATCTGCAAAGTGATATTTGGAAGCCCATAGGGGCCCATGGTGAAAAAGGAAATATCCTCACATAGTAACTAGAGAGAAGCTTCCTACGATATTGCTTTCTGATGTGTGACTTCATCACACAGAGTTCCACCCTTCCCTTCTTGGAACAGTTTGCTAACACAGTTGTCGTCAATTCTGCAAAGTGATATTTGGGAGCTCCTAGGGACCCATGGTGAAAAAGGAAATATCCTCACATAATAAGTAGAGAGA
>NW_016838321.1:0-1828 GCF_001698545.2 Rhinopithecus bieti | reverse complement strand
GGAAGGGATCTTGTCTATTTTAATTATTTTTCTGTTTATTTTAAAATTTTCTTGTGGTTTCCCTGGAAAGGAAAGATGATGCTTAGTTTTAAATGTTAAAAATGGGCCAGATGCCATGGCTCACGCCTGTAATCCAAGCACTTTGGGAGGCTGAGGCGGGTGCATCACCTGAGGTCAGGAGTTTGAGACCATCCTGGCCAACATGGTGAAACCCTGTCTCTACTAAAAAAAAAAAAATACAAAAATTAGCCGGGCATGGTGGTGGCGTGTGCCTGTGGTCCCAGCTACTCGGGAGGCTGAGGCAGGAGAATCGCTTGAACCCGGTGGGTGGAGGTTGTGGTGAGCCAAGATGGTGCCTGAGCGAGACTCCGTCTCAAAAAAAAAGTGCAAGTTTTCTTGCTATAACAAAATTAAATGGATACAGACAAAAAAGAAATGAAATTATAGTTGATATAGTGGTGTTTGGAACTGAAAAATATAAATGCTTACTATAAAGTAATTTCCTATATTTCCCCATTTTACCCATTTATTAAATGTGAGTATTTGATAAAATATAAATTAAAAAAGAAAAATACTGTGTTTTAATCGTAGAGCATAGGTCAGTAAACTTTTCTGTAAAGGGCCAGGTAGTATTATTTGAGACTTTGTGAGCCATAAGGTCCCTGTTGCAACAGCTCAACACTACAGTTACAGCACAAAAGTAGCCATAAACAATATGCAGACTGAAGGGGTGTGGCTGCCTTCCAGTAAAATTTAGTTAAAACAGGTAATAGGTCGATTTGTCCTAGATTATCATTTTTTAATAAAATAGATTGTGATAGTCTAAAACAGTATTTTATGTATAACCATATTTTGTTCATTCATTCACCTATTGATGGGCATTTGGGTTATTTCCACACCTAAAGGTTGTTTTTAATTCTTTGTTTTAGTTGCAAGAAATGCAGGATCAACGCAGAGAGACTCTAAGATGTGCTGAGGAGATGCCAGACCACGTGCAAAAGTACAATTTAAAGCAGTATACAAAATATCTTGAGTATTTATAAAGCAAATGACTAGTGTACTATGAGAATTATATCAGTTAAGATAATAAGTATGTCTATGTGAAGCCAAGGAAAAATTTCAGCTTTAAGCTATTTTGAAATGCATAAATTTTCTACATTATTTTTAATTTTACACATCATCTACAAAACAAAGGTAGAAAAATAACAACAGTTGCTCAATTTTCTACTTTTCAAATATCTCAGAATTTATGTAATTATTCCTTCAGATGTTTGTTCACAATTTATATGATTTTTTTAAAAATTATGTCTGACAATAATTATTTTAAAATATGTATTTTAGGCTTAAAATAGAAAATGCCATGTTAAAAATTAGAATGAAAAAGCGAGTGAACAAAATTGAGCAGCTTCAGAACATTTTGGTAAGTTCAAGTTCGATAAGTCAATCTCTTATTTTCTGTCACACTGAAAAGGAATTTTATTTTTCTCATAGGACAGATTGAATATCCCTTGTCCAAAATGTTTGGGAGGACCAAAAGTGGATTTTTTCAGATTTTGGAATATTTGTATACACCTAATGAAATACTTTAGGGATGGTACCCAAGTGTAAATGCGAAATACATTTATGTTTCATATACACCTTATGCACATAGCCTGAAGATAATTCTACACAATGTTTTTTTTTTTTTTTTTTTTTTTTTTTTTTGCCTGGCATCGGGGTGCAGTGGGGCACAGAGTCTTGATCTGTCGCCCAGACTGGAGTGAAATGGTATGATCTCAACTCACTGCAACCTCTGCCTCCCAGGTTCAGGCAATCCTCCTGCACCAGC
>NW_016838320.1:0-2592 GCF_001698545.2 Rhinopithecus bieti | reverse complement strand
CTGCTTAATTGCTTTTTGGGGACTGTAATACATGTGGGCATTCTTACTCTAAATATAATTCTCTGCATTTATTTTCAACATTTCTTTTATAGCCACTTAAGTGACTTTTCTCTGGTTATTTATGCAATATAGGTGACAATCCTATTTGGTTTTCTATTTGAATATTCTGTCAAAGCTGAATAACAACTCCAAAATACAACACAAACATGCATATACATATACAAACACTTACTGTATTTTATTCAATTAGTAAATGTGTTCACTTAAATTCATACACAGCTATACCTATAGGCATGGCCACACATACACACACACATACACTGTTTCGCATTCCTATTTCCTTGATCTGTACTTGGTTTAGTTATGGCTTTTTTTTTTTTTTCCTGCCTCGAACACTTTTATTTTAAAAAGAAAATTAGGTTATTGGGATCAAAGATACAAGCTTTTTGTTACTTTGAATGACTTTTATAATTCAGAATATGTACTTGTTATTTCAGTTCTTATTTTTATAATTATTAGAAGACTTTGTCTAATTACCCTAGAAATTCCTGGAGAAAGGTGGCCACCATGCACTTTATTTCTTGGTTATATGCATAAAAATCAGTAGGCAATGTAAAAATGTTTTGTGTGAATTTATGTGAGTTATAATTCTAATTCTATGTCAATATTCACCTCAGATTATCACGTGAAAGTTTAGTCACCAAGTATGCCTCATACTGAAATACCCACTGATTAAATCAGTTGACAACCAGCTCCTATCTTACACTAAAATCACCAGGATCAATAGAATATTTTCTTATTATCCAGATTCTCAATCCACTGCTTCTACTCACAAACTTCTCCCCCACGATAAACATACACACACACGCGCACACACACATACGCATCTCCCAGATA
The DNA here is from genome assembly GCF_001698545.2 of Rhinopithecus bieti. Classification (NCBI taxonomy): domain Eukaryota; kingdom Metazoa; phylum Chordata; class Mammalia; order Primates; family Cercopithecidae; genus Rhinopithecus; species Rhinopithecus bieti. The sequence goes on along the minus strand of NW_016838320.1, from coordinate 1,695 downwards.
AATTCTTACGGTCATACCAAGGTAATCCCACTGCTTCCATTTATTAAATAATTGATTGAAAATATTTAGGTAAGAAAAATGGTTGTGTAAGAGTAATATTGTTAGCAGCTGCTAAAACTGAATGTCTATGTACCTTCAAAATTCATATGGTGAAACCCTAGTCCCCAATGTGACAGTATTCAGTGGTGGGCCCTTGGGAAGTAAATAGTTGGTGAAGGAGATTAATACTCTTATAGGAAGAGACACCAAAGAGATAATCTCTTTCTCTCTCTCAGTCTCTGCTGTGTCAGTATATAATGAGGAAATGGCCATGTGCAAACAAAGAAATAGGCCCTCATGAGTCACTGGATGTGCAAGCACCTCTTTGTCTTAAATTTTCCAGCCTCCAGAACCGTGAGAACAAGCATTTTCTGATTAAGTCACCCAGTCTACGGTAATTTGTTTTAACAGCCCAAAGTAACTAAAACAGCAATCATCTCATGAATTTGGAAATGGTCTGTGTACACATTATATTAATAACTAATTTTGGAAAATTTACTTATTCTTTTGTAAATCTCAGTTCTCACTAAAGAATAGGGATGATAACAATACCCTATCCCCAGCATGTCCATGAAAATTAAATGGTAAAATGAGTCTAAAAAGCCTGATGTATAATGGGCATAAAGTATTCAATATATGCTGATACTTCCTTTCCCTTTACAAGTACATGCAACATGCTCTGATGAGATCTTTTTAAAATTGTTCACAATAATTGATACTTTACAAGTCATATCATGTAATACTTTTCACCAAACCTGGTCTCTGGCTTGATCAGTTTTATTCTACATTTGAAATTTGTACTTAGACTTACGGGACTACTTTCTTCCATGAAAGATCTAATACCCTACAACCAAGCGCTTCATTATTTGGAATTGAAAAGTGAAATTATTTGATTATATCTAAGTTAATTTAAGTATTTTAAGTATATAATATTTAACCGTTAAGTAGTTTACTTCAGTTATTAAAATGACTGAGTCAGAGTAACTGATTATACTTCCTAGGCACACTAGGCCAGATGTCAAGAATCAAGAACTTTATTTTCAGAGCTGGCACTCATTAGCTCTGGGTTTGGAGAATTCATTTATTCTCTTCATTCTTTCTGAATAGTTTAGCATTGTTTTCTAGAAGTGATTGAGTTTAAATGCACTATGTGGAGGCTTATAGGTTCCATTCTTTTAGGGAAAATAATTTTGAAAAAGAGAATAAAAAACTCTAGGCCAAAAGAGATCTATGACTGTCTCACAGCAAGAGTGGACGCACTGAGCTGCCTACATGGCACATAAATATTAAAAGAAAGAAGGCAAGCTGACTGTGAAAAACAACAGCTAAATCATGGCAATAAATGAAAAATGTCAGTAATATCTCTACTGGGGACACTATGGAATGGTGGGGACTGAGGATAATTAGAAAAGACAACCTGCCTAAACATGGCAGCATCTACTAAGACTTATGACTCTGTTTATAAAGAATATGAGTAGATGTCCTGATATTTAAACACATACCAAAAATTAAGATGTTCATGTGAAGTTTTTTTTGGTATTTTGCTAATTTGATTATTTTAAAGTAATAACATATTTTATTCAAACAAATATATTGTCACCTTAAAGGCTACTAGTTTCTTATCTATTAAAATTTGCTTTTCCATTTGATGCTTGA
>NW_016838319.1:0-1099 GCF_001698545.2 Rhinopithecus bieti | reverse complement strand
CTGTCTTGTCCCTCTTGCCTAGCACTGTTTCGTTGGAGTCTGACAACTGATATTACGAATGGGTTTGGAGTGTAGAGGGGCAAAAGAAATATCCTCCGAGATAAACCAGAATGAAGCTTTCTGAGAAACTGCTTTGTGATGGGTGAATTTATTTCACAGAGTTATACCCCCCTTTAATGGGGGAGTTTCCTAGCACTCATTCTTTGTAATCTCATAAGTGATGTCTTGGATATCATTGAATCCCAAGTTGAATAAGGAAGTGTCCTCAGACAAACCTGCAGAGAAGCCTTCTCAGAAACTTCTTTGCTGTGGGTGAATTCAGCCCACAGAGTTCCGTCATTGTTTTCACTGAGAAGCTTGCTAACCGAGTTTTCGCAGAATCTGCAATAGGACACACGGTGGCGCTCCGAGACCACAAATAACCTCATCAAAATAAAGAAAGAAGCTTTCTGAGCAACCCCTTTGTGATGTGTGAAATCAACTCACTGAGTTACAGCTGTATTTCGTGGGGTCGTTGGCTGGACCTGATTGTGTGGAATCTGAGAACTGATATTTCGGTTCCCTTTAAAGACTAGGGGCCAAAGAAAATATCCTCTGATTAAAACGTGAAAGAAGATTTCTGAGAAACATCTTTGTGTCTGGGAATTCATCTCACAGGGTTACAGCTTAGTCCTCAGGAAGCAGTTTGCTAACACTCTTTTCGTGGAATCTGCAAAGTGATCTTTGGGAGCCCATAGGGGCCCATGTTGAAAAAGGAAATAACCTGAGATGATAACTAGAGAGAAGCTTTCTGAGAGATTGCTTTCTGATGTGTGACTTCATCACGCAGAGTTCCACCCTTCCTTCTGGGAACAGTTTCCTAACACTGTTTCGTGGATTCTGCAAAGTGATATTTGGGAGCTGTTTGAGTGCTATGTTGAAAAAGGAAATATCCTCAGACAGAAACTGGAAAGAAGCTTTCAAGAAACTGCATTGCGATGAGTGAATGGAATTCACAGCGTTACACGTTTGTGTTCAGTGCGGAGTTAGCTAACACAGTTTTCTGGAAATCTGCAATGGGATACTTATTAGCAAAATGAAGCTTATGGTGACAAAGGAA
>NW_016838318.1:0-2590 GCF_001698545.2 Rhinopithecus bieti | reverse complement strand
GTTTTCACCGGCTTGCTTTAGCCTGGGACTGACGGGGAGGCTCTGACCATTTACCCACCACACGTAGGTGTAGTTCTGAGTCTTAGGTTCACATGTTAAGGCTACAACATTTTATTCTCCATGGGGTTGAAGTTTTTGCTGGTGATGTAGGGCTTGGGCAGCTCCGCTGTGTGGATAACAGAGAGAAGATTGTCCTGTGTGGCAGCTTTGATTCCTCCACAGACATCCTTCAATCAGAGTTGGAATCTCCCACCTCTCAGCCCACCCGAGTCCTTGAAAGCCAATAGCTGGTGCGTGTCACAAGACAGATGCATGATGATCTAAGTGCTCAAAGACTGTGAGGCCACGTGCTCTCTCCTAGGGAAGTACAGACTTTCTCAAGTGTGAATTGAGCAGCAGTGTTGGGTCATGGACAGACACATCAGTGGGAGTCACAGTCCCTGGTACACCTCCCAGTCCCTCTCTAATCAGCTGATTGGCTGGCTTACCTTGGGTTCCTTACCTGGAATGTGCAACTCCTGTGCCCCTTCCAAATTCCATCCTACTTTGTCCCCCTAGATGTGATTTCTCTGCAGCTTCCATTTCCAAGGACATTCTAGAGATGAGTAATAATGAGACTTCCCATTGTCCTGAAACCCTGAAGATACTGAGCAGCCTGGCCTGGGACTGGATGTTTCAGCAGAAATAAGACAGGGGAGTCCAGAGTCAAGCCTGGAGGTCAGTTCAGTCATCAGGCAGTGGAGGCACAAGGTGGGGCAGTGTTTTTGCAGGTGTTTCATGATGACTTACTTGAGCAGTGACCTCCAAAGATAGAGCAGAGTGCAAGGAATGATCTAGAAAGAGTGAAGGGGACAGGCACGAGTTGGTGGCTTTGGAGCAGAACCATGTTCCCTGTTCTGGGTTCTTTATGTTTTCTCTCCTTCTGCAGAGGGCAGGTGAGGCCTATGTGGACCTGTCCAGAAATATGTGGACATTTGCAAGTGCAGAACTGACTAGTGGAAAGGGTGGGAATGTACTGCTGGAAATCTGGATCTCATGGACCATGTGTGTTTGATGGATATGACACAAATCTAGGGAGAACTTTTGCAAATATTTTCTTTCACTGGACACTCTACTCTCCGATTCCATGGGTTTGACGACTGTAGGGACCTCATGGAAGTGGATTCCAGAGTGAATCTGAGAAGAGACTGCTGGTTGCCGGGAGCTGGGAGTGGGGAGAAGCAGAAGTTGTTCATGGGTGTGCAGTTTCTCTTACGCAAGACGGGGAGGTTCTAGAGATCTGCCATACAGTTTGATGCCTACAGTTCACACAGATTGAGTATTTGTTACGCATAAGACTTAGGACAAAACGTGTTTTGGATTTCTGACATTTTTTGATTCTGAAATATTTGTCATATGCTTACTGGTTTAGCATCCCAAATCTGAAGGATTCAAAATCTAAAATGTTCCAGTGTGCATTTTTCAGCATCAGATTAGTACGCAAAAGTGGGAGGTGATAAGCCAGATATATTCTTGCCCTTTTTTTTGCTCACACCATGTTTCTAGCTTGGTAATTAGTTTTTCATCAATTCCATACTGGCCATGCTGCACTTGTATATTTTTGAAGGCTTTGGGATATGAGAAAGGCTGATTGCTATTTTCTATGTCATCAAAACTTTCCACCTTTTCATGGCTGCATCTTTTTCTCAGTGTCTCTGTTGTGGCGGTCATTAATAAGAGCCTGTCAGGTGAGATTTAGGACAGATTTTTGTAATTCTGCAAAAAATGTTAGTGGGATTCTGGTAAGGGTTGTGTTGAATCTGCAGCTCACTGGGTAGTACTGTCTTCCTAACAATATTGATTTTTCCAATCCATGAAAATGAAATGTCTTTCCATATTTTGATGTCATCTTTAATTTCTTTCAGTAATGTTTTGGAGTTTTCAGGGTATAACCCTTTGACTTTTGGGTTAAACTTTTTCCAAAATATTTAATTCCTTTTGATGTTAATGTAAATTGAAATTCTTTTCTTAATTTCCTTTCAGATTGTTCATTGTTAGTATGTAGTCTAAAGAATGATCTAGAAAGAGCAAAGGGACAGGCAAGAGCCGGTGGTTTTGGAGCAGAAACATATTCCCTGTCCTGGGTTTTTGATTTTCCCTCTCCCTTTGCAGAGGGAAGATGGCTCTTTTCTGACAGCCAGAATAGCCAGATAGACTTCACTGGAAAACATATTGCCAATGCTGCAGAGATCCACTTACCAGGGACTATGATCCTCTTGATTATGAGATTTGTTCCACCAGTGGCTGAGTTATGTATGAAACAGACATAGACCCCTCTATATGTTTTAGTGATTTGGGGGATAAAGAACACTTATGCTGATTGCTGGAACTTCCCATCAATCAGCCAACAATGCTCTGCCAGTGTGTGAGAGTCTGTGAGGCAGGAGAGCTTGGGGACTTCCCCTGGATGGTAATAGGTGTATGAAGAATAAATGGTGGGGGCATCCAGGCCATCTGGAGCAAAGAGAATAAAGTCACAGGTGATGTTGTCAGAGGGAACGGAAATTCCTGGTCCATGGAAGGGCCACAGTGACCCAGTGAGCTAAGTCAC
>NW_016838317.1:0-3024 GCF_001698545.2 Rhinopithecus bieti | reverse complement strand
CAGTAAAACTGTTGGAACAAAATTATAGCATTTCTTTGGTCAGCGAAAATTCTCTTCAGATATTTTATGAGTAAAGTTATAAATTCTAAAAAAGAAACTAAGTTTTAAACTATTTTAGATTTTTTTTTTTTTTTTTTTTTTTTGAGACTAGATTTTGCTCTGTTGCCTGGACTGGAGTGATCATGGCTCACCTGATTGATCGCATAGCCGCAACTTCCCAGGCTTAAGCAATCCTTCCTCCTCAGCCCCCAAGTAGCTGAGATAACAGGTGCACACCACCATGTCTGGCTGATTTTTAAACTTTTTGTAGAGAGTGGGATCTCACTATGTTGCCTGGACTGGTCTCAAACTCCTGGGCTCAAGGGATCCTCCCACCTGACTCTCCCAAGGTGCTGGGCTTACAGGCATGAGCCACTGTACTCAGCCTGTTAGAGAAATTTAATCAAAAGAGTTATTAAAATTTCCAGTCAAGTATTGAAATAACTTTCTCTACTTGACCTCCTGGGCTCAAGTGATCCTCCTACCTCACCTTTCTGGTAGCTGGGACTGCAGGCATGCACCACCATATCCAGCTGAATTTTTTTTTTTTTCATACAGTGGAATTTAATTCAGTGATACTCAGTTATAAGAAGAAATGAGCTTTTAAGACACTGAAAGACGTAGAGGTACTCTATGTGTTTATTCCTTTGTGAAGGAAACCAGAAAAGGTCACTCGCCTTATGATTCTAACTATTTGACATTCTGGAAAAGGCAAAACTAAAGAGACAGTAAAGAGATCAATGGTTGATAAAAGTTCAGGGTGAGCAGAGGGATGAATGGGCAGAACACAGGATTTTTAGGGTGGTGAAAATTTTATAATGGTGGATTCCTTACATGTATTTGTCAAAACCCATAGAACTGTACAAAACGAAAAGTGAACCCTAAGGTAAACAACGGACTTTAATTTTTTTATAAAAGCTACTTAATGTTGTTTTATGTGGCAGTACTCTAATTTGACCACTTCCCAATTAATGGAGATTCAGGGTGTTAGGTGTTTTTTTTTTTTGTTATTACGATTCTATAATAAATATCCTTCCTTACATACACATATATTTAATTTTGGATAGATGCTTATGGGAGATTGTTGGATTCAAGGAGACACATATTTCTAGTTTTATTATATAGTACCAGAATACTTGTCAAAAACTTTAACAGAGGGAGAGAGAGAAAGAGTGTGTGTGTTTGTGTGTGTGTGTGTATGTGTTTAGAGACAAAGTCTCATTCTGTCACCTAAGCTGGAGTGCATTGACACAGTCATAGCTCACTGCAGCCTGGAACTCCTAGCCTCTAGTGATCTTCTAACCTCAGCTTCCTGAGTGGCTGGGCCTACAGGTGTACGCCATCACACCCAGCTAATTTTTGTATTTTTTGTAATGACGGGGTCTCTTTGTGATTCCCCAGGCTGGTCTCAGACTCCTGGTCTCAAAGCGATCCTCCTGCCTTGGCCTCCCAAAGTTCTGGGATTACAGGTGTGAGCCACCGTGCCCAGCCTAGAATGTTTACAAATGCCCATTTCCCCATACCCCATCAGCATTGATGTTATCAATATTTTTAATTTTTGCCAACCTGATAGGTGAAAATGGCATCTTAATTCCTCAACTGTTAGTAATATTGAACTTTTTTTTTTTTTTTTTTGAGACAGTTTCACTCTGTAGCCCAGACTGGAATGTAGTGCTATGATCTTGGCTCACTGCAATCTCCGCCTCCCGGGCTCAAGCCATTCTCATGCCTCAGCCTCCCAAGCAGATGGGATTACAGGCGTGCACCACCACGCCCAGCTCATTTTTGTATTTTTAGTAGAGATGGGATTTTGCCGTGTTGGCCAGGCTGGTCTCAAACTCTTGAGCTCATATGATTGTGTTCTAACCACCTTGGCCTCCTAAAGTGCTGGGATCACGGGCATTAGCCACTACACCTGGCCGAGATTGAACATCTGTTTTCGTTTCTTGTTCATTTGAATTTTCCCTTTTATGACTTACTGCTTCTTTTAGCTATTATTTTATGTTCAGATAAATTCCTTGCATAGTAAGGGTATTAACCCTTAATTGTGTGTTATGAAAATTTTCTTCCAATTTCAGTTTTCTTTTAACTATATTTTCAATGTATTTTACCTTATTTTAGTTATGTTTTTGTCTAATCAGATCTCTCACTTTTTGCCTTCATGGCATCTGGGTTCCAGTTTTGCTTTAAAAGTCCTCTTTGGCTAGGTGTGGTGGCTCACGCCTGTAATCCCAGCACTTTGGGAGGCCAAGGTGGATGGATCATGAGGTCAGGAGATCAAGACCGTCCTGGCCAACATGGTGAAACCCCATCTCTACTAAAAATACAAAAATTAGCTGGGTGTGGCAGCAACATGCCTGTAATCTCAGCTACTCGGGAGGCTGAGGCAGGAGAATCACTTGAACCCGGGAAGCAGAGGTTGTGGTGAGCTGAGATCGCGCTGCTGCTCTCCAGCCTGGTGACAGAGCTAGATTCTGTCTCAAAAAAAAAAAAGAAAAAGTACTCTTCTACTCCAAAATTGTATGTTTTGCTTCTTTGTGTTTAAAATGTGGTTTTCCACATTTTCTACAATGAGCAGTTAAAATAGCACTAATTATTATTTATTTGTACTTATTTATTAAAATATAACTACTGTAAGGTCTACAAGTCTGGGGTAGAGCTCGGTGAACTTTTACAAACTGAAGACATCTGTGCCAACAACACTCAAATTGGTACCAGCACCCAAGAAGCCTCTTGAGGCCGGGCGCGGTGGCTCACACCTGTGATCCCAGCACTTTGGGAGGCCAAGGTGGGTGGATCACCTGAGGTCAGGAGTTTGAGACCAGCCTGGCCAATATGGTGAAACCCCGTCTCTACTAAAAATACAAAAATTAGCTGAGCATGGCGGTGGGCGCCTGTGATCCCAGCTACTCAGGAGGCTGAGGCAGGAGAATTGCTTGAACCAAAGGGGGGCACAGAGCCCCCCTTTGGTTGCAGTGAGCGACC
>NW_016838316.1:0-1837 GCF_001698545.2 Rhinopithecus bieti | reverse complement strand
GCGGTTTTGATTTGCATTTCCCTGATCATTAGTGATATTGAGCATTTTTAAAATACGTTTGTTGGCCATTTGTATATCTTCTTTTGAGAATTGTCTATTCGTGTCCTTAGCCCACTTTTTGATGGGATTGTTTGCTTTTTTTTTTTACTGATTTGAGTTCATTGTAGATTTTGGATATTAGTCCTTTGTCAGATATATAGGTTGTGAAGATTTTCTCCCAGCCTGTAGGTTGTCCATTTACTCTGCTGACTGTTCCTTTTGTTGTGCAAAAGCTCTTTAGTTTAAGTCCCAGCTATTCATCTTTGTTTTATTGCATTTGCTTTTGGGTTCTTGGTCATGAAATCATTGCCTAAGCCAATGTCTAGAAGGGTTTTCCAATGTTATCTTCTAGAATTTTATAGTTTCAGGTCATAGATTTAAGTCCTTAATCCATCTTGAGTTGATTTTGTATAAGGTGAGAAATGAGGATACAGTGTCATTCTCCTACATGTGGCTAGCCAATTATCCCAGCACCATTTGTTGAAAAGGGTGTCCTTTCCCTACTTTGTTTTGTTTGCTTTGTCAAAGATCAGTTGGCTGTAAGTATTCGGGTTTATTTCTGGGTTATCTATTCTGTTCCATTGGTCTATGTGCCTATTTTATACCAATACCACACTGTTTTGGTGACCATGGCCTTGTAGTATAATTTGAAATTGGGTAGTATGATACCTCCAGATTTGTTCTTTTGCTTAGTCTTGCTTTGGCTATATGAGCTCTTTTTTGATTCCTATGAATTTTGAATTTTTTTTTCTAATTCTGTGAAGAATAATGATGGTATTTTGATAGGGATTGCACTGAATTTGTAGTTTGCTTTTGACAGTATGGTCATTTTCACAATATTGATTCTACCCATCCATGAGCATGGGATATGTTTCCATTTGGTTGTGTCATCTATGATTTCCCTCAGCAATGTTTTGTAGTTTTCCATGTAGAGGTCTTCTGACTCCTTGGTTAGGTATATTCCTAAGTATTGTATTGTATTGTATTGTATTGTATTGTATTGTATTGTATTGTACTGTACTGTACTGTATTGTATTGTATTGTATTGTATTGTATTGTATTGTATTCCAGCTATTGTAAAAGGGGTTGAGTTCTTGATTTGATTCTCCGCTTTGTTGCTGTTGATGCGTAGAGGAGCTACTGATTTGTGTACATTAATCTTATATCTGGAAACTTTGCTGAATTCTTTTATCAGTTCTAGGAGCTTTTGGAGTCTTCACAATTTTCAAGGTAAATGATCATATCATCAGCAAACAGTGACAGTTTGACTTCCTCTTTACTGTTCTGGATGCCCTTTATTTCTTTCTGTTGTCTGATTGCTTTCACTAGGACTTCCAGTACTATGTTGAAGAGGAGTGGTGAGAGTGGGCATCCTTGTCTTGTTCCAGTTCTCAGAGGGAATGCTTTCAATTTTCCCCATTCAGTATTATGTTGGCTGTGGGTTTATCATAGACGGCTTTTATTACATTGAGCTATGTCCCTTGTATGCTGATTTTGCTGAGAGTATTCATCTTAAAGGAATGCTGAATTTTGTTGAATGCTTTTCTGCATCTATTAAGATGATCATGTGATTTTGTTTTAATTCTGTTTATGTGGTGTATCACATTTATTGACTTGTATATGTTAAACCATCCCTGCATCCCTGGTATGAAACCCACTTGATCATGGAGGATTATCTTCTTGATATGTTGTTGGATTCGGTTAGCTAGTATTTTGTTAAGGATTTTAGCATCTATTTTCATCAAGAATATCGTTCTGTAGTCTTTTTTGGTTATGTCCTTTCCTGGTTGTCAGGGTA
>NW_016838315.1:0-1328 GCF_001698545.2 Rhinopithecus bieti | reverse complement strand
CTCACAGGAATGGTGATGATTCATACCTGGACCCACTAATAAGAGAGATATTGACTCTGGTAGCTAGGCTTCGGGGTCTGGGTCCTTTACTTGTAGGAAAGTAACAGAAGATTATGACACTCACATATGTTGTATAAAAGATCTTGGGAAATACTGAGTGTCATTGTAGGGCCCAGTTCACAGGTGTAATTGTGACTCTTTTATACACACCTAGCCAACAGTTTGAATTGCCATGCTTATACATGCAATGCAATGCTCAGGCAGAAAAGAAGAGTCAAATCACCTAGATGAATAATTAGAAATTTTATTCTCTTTTACTCATCTTTTCTAATACTTCTATGAGCAAAGCCAATGGAGGAGAGTTGCATCCCCTATGTTTTGGACACAGCCATATGTCACGATACACAATGTATGCAGGGCCCAGGCAGTAGAGGGAAGTCAAATAACCTAGGTGCTTGACCCAGTGATATATCACAACACCTCCTTGGACAGAGCCCAAGCAGTAGAGGAGAGTCACATCACCTCAGTGCTGTGTGCAAAAATGTGTCACAATACCAACTGAGTGGATGGCTCACTCATGAAAGTCACACCACCTAGGCGAGGGTCTCAAAAATATGTTGCAATGCCCCCTGTGGGGAGGGCTCAGAAGGAAAACATATGCCACATAACTTAGGGGCTGGGCCCAGCTTCATCATCACTCCAGTTGAAAGAGACAAGGCACGAGAGGAGTGATGTATCACATAGATGCCGGGCCCAGCAATATGTTGCATTCCTCATGTGGACAGGCCCTGTGAAGAAAAGAAGAGTCACATCATCCAGGTGATGGGCTGAGAGATATGTCTCCAAGACCCCTGTCACCTGTGTGCTGGGCCCAGTCTTAAGTAACTGCCTTCTGTGGGCATGGCCAGGCAAGAGAGGAGAGACACATCACCTAGGTGCTGGTCCTAGAGATATGCCACAATCTATCCTATGGGCACAGTTCAGGTAAGAGAAGAAGAGAGTCACATTAACTAGGTGATTGGCTCAGAGCTATGTCACAGTGCTCTTACCAGGCAGGGTCCAGGCAGGAGACTCAAATCACCTTGGTGCTGAGCCCAGCAATATGTCACAATCTCCCCTGTGGGCAGAACCTGAGAAAAAGAGTTACACCAATTACCTGTTGGCCTACTGACAGGACATAATCTTCCCTGTGAGCAGAAACCAGGCAGTAGAAAAGGTTCATATCATCTGTGCGATTGGCACATAGATTTGTCAAAATGCTCCCTACAGGCAGACCCCCGGCAGGAGGCTTACATAACATGGATGTCAGCCCCAAAAGTATGTCACAA
>NW_016838314.1:0-259 GCF_001698545.2 Rhinopithecus bieti | reverse complement strand
AAATAAAATCCTTTACAGACAAGCAAATGCTGAGAGATTTTGTCATCACCAGGCCTGCCTTACAAGAGCTCCTGAAGGAAGCACTAAACATGGAAAGGAACAACTGGTACCAGCCACTGCAAACATGCCAAAATGTAAAGACCATCGATGCTAGGAAGAAACTGCATCAACTAATGAGCAAAATAACCAGCTAACATCATAATGACAGGATCAAATTCACACATAACAATATTAACCTTAAATGTAAATGGGCTAAATG
>NW_016838313.1:0-4104 GCF_001698545.2 Rhinopithecus bieti | reverse complement strand
TTATTATTTTATGGGAGTCTCTTTGTAAGTCTCTAAGGACTTGCTTTATGAATCTGGGTGCTCCTGTATGGGTGCATATATATTAATGAATGAAATGAAGCGAAAAGAGAAACCAAAAGAAAAAAGAAGAAAAAGAAATGAACAAAGCCTACAAGAAGTATGGGATTATGTAAAAAGACCAAATCTACGTCTGATTGGGGTGCCTGAAAGTGAGGGGGAAAATGGAACCAAGTTGGAAAACACTCTTCAGGATATCATCCAGGAGAACTTCCCCAACCTAGTAGGGCAGGCCAACATTCAAATTCAGGAAATACAGAGAACGCCACAAAGATACTCCTCCAGAAGAGCAACTCCAAGACACATAATTGCCAGATTCACCAAAGTTGAAATAAAAGATCACGAATTCTTTCTTCTGTTTTATCAATTCTGCTACTAAGAGACACTGATTTATTCTTTAGCATGTCAATTGCATTTTCTACTGTAGAATTTCTGCTTGATTTTTTAAATTACTTCAATCTCTTTTTAAAATTTATCTGATAAAATTCTGAATTTCTTTTCTGTGTTTATCCTGATTTCTTTGAGTTTCCTCAACACAGCTATTTTGATTCCTCTGTCTGAAAAGTCACATATCTCTGTTCCTCCAGGACTGATCTCTGGTGCCTCATTTCATTTGGTGATGTCATGTTTTCCCGGATGATGTTGATGTTTGCAGATATTTCCTGGTGTCTGAACATTGAAGAATTTTTATTGGGGATTTGTTTTAGGTATTTATTGTAGTCTACACAATCTGGGTTTGTTCATGCCTTTCCCTTCTGGGAAAGCTTTCAAAATATTTGAAGGGACTTGGTCACAAAGCTTAGTAATGCCTTAGTTTTTGCAGACTCATAGAGGTACTGCCTTGGTGGTTTTGGATAAAATTTGGAAGAATTTTCCAGATTGCTAGGCAAAGATTCTTGTACTTTTTACTTACTTTTTTCCAAAAACTGGAATCTCCCTCTCTGTGCTGAACCACCTGGAATTGGAGAAATGGTGCTGCAAGCTTTGTGGCTACCATGACTAGGACAGCACAGGACACACTTGAAGCCAGCACTGCACTGAGTCTTGACCAAGGTCCTTTCCTTCATGATAGCAAGTTCCCTCAGGCCCAGGCATGTCCAGCAGTACTGTCTGGGGGCCAGCGGTTTGAGTCAAAATCATTAGCAGTTTGCTTAATATCTGCTGCAAGTAATCTGGCCCTAAAACCACAATACAAAATAAATCTTTCCTGATCTCTTCTCCTCTTTCTTTTCCTTTCCTTTTTTTTTTTTTTTTTTTTTTTTTTTAATAGAGTCTTCTCTGTCACCCAGGCTGAAGTGAAGTGGCGTGATCTTGGCTCACGGCAACTTCCACCTCCTGGATTCAAGCAATTCTTCTGCCTCAGCCTCCCAAGTAGCTGGGACTGCAGGTGTGTGCCAACATGGCCAGCTAATTTTTGTATTTTCAGCAGACACGGGGTTTCACCATATTGGTCAAACTGGTCTTGAACTCCTGACTTCATGATCTGTCTGCCTTGGCCTCCCAAAGTGCTGGGATTACAGATGTGGGCCACCACACCCAGCCTTCTCCTCTTTCTACAGGCAGAGAAGCCTCTCCCTGTGTCCACCAACACCACCAGTCTATGGGAGGGGTTCTGCCTGGTCACCACTGACGTCCACTTAAAACCCAAGGGCTCTTCCATCAGCTTGTATTGAATGCTTTCAGGCCTGGGACACACCATTCAGAGCAGTGGTCTCTCCTCTGGCCCAGGGTAGGTCCAGAAATTCTGTCCAGGAGGCTAGGTCTGAACTTGGGAACTCCAAGTATCCGCTTGTTGCTCTACCCCACTTTGAACAAGCTGGTTCCTAAGGTGCAATACAAAGACACTTTTACTATTTCCTCTTCTTTTCTCGAAGAGAAGTAGTCTTTCACTACAGCCACCGCAGCTGGGAATGTGCTGGGTCTCCCTTGAAGCCAGGATGTCTCAGAGCCCAAGGCCCGTGGTGCACCACTTGTGTATTGCTCTTGGTTTTTTAGGGCACAAGGGGTCTTTGGTCATCAAGTGATGAATCCTGCAAGGGCTGGGTGCTTCCCTTTAATGCAGCAGATTCCCTTTTGGCCCAAAGTGTGTCTAGAAATGTCATCTGAGAGCTAAAGCCTCATTACTCTGCTTGGTACTTCATCCTACTGTAGTTGATCTGATATTCAAGATGCAAAACTAAATCCTCTTTAATATTTGGTCTCATCTTCTCAAATAGTAAGAAGGAGTCACTTTCATTGCTGGGAGCTGTACAGTCTGGAATTGAGGAAGGGATGGCCCAAGGACCACCCTCAGCCTTGTCAGCTGGTGTCTACCTAGATCATGTGCCACGTTAGTTCACTGATACTAAACCCAGCCTAGCACTTGGAGTTGCCTAAGAATTGCAGTCCTTGTGTCCTAGACTGCCTTTTAAGTTTACCTAGTACTCTAGAACACTTCAGCCTATGGTGGCAAGGCTTGCCAAGAAACTCAAGTTCTGACTGCGGTAATAGGTGATTCCCTTCTTGTTAGTGTGGTCTAAATGCTCCCTCCATGGATGTGTGCTGTTTGAACCCAGCACAGCTTTATTCTCTGCAGTGACAGGGCAGCACTAAGTTCATTGTAATATCCCCCAGTCTCTAAATTCTCCCTCCTCAAAATGCACAGACTCTCTCTTTTGCTGCGTGATCACTGCCAGGGGATGGGGCAGGGGTTGCTTCAGGGATTCAAGACTATATCTCCTGCCATCCTCAATCCCTTTTTCAGTGATATGAAGTTAAAACCAGGTACTGTGGTTGCTCACCTGATTTTTCTTTCTTTTGAAGGTGTTTTTCTGTGGGCTGGTAGTTATTAAAATTTTATTTCCAGTAGGTAGTATGAATGGCGGTAAGCTTCTATTCCATCATCTTGCTCTGCCCTCTCCTTAAAATACTTTTCAAATGGGAAATTCTATTATTTAAAACAATATAGATGAACTTGCAGGAGATTGCCTTAAGTAAAATAAGCTAGATATAGAAAAACAAGAAGCACATAATCTCACTTGAATGTGAAATTAAATAAAAACAAATAGAACTTATACAAACAGAAAGTAGAATGGTAGTTCTCATAGGCTGAGGATTGCCAGGGGAAAGAGGAGATATCAGACAAACAACATAAAAATACAGATAGACAAAATGAATAAATTTAAGAGATTTATTTTACATTATTTTGACTTCAGTTAATCACAATATATTGTATACTTGAAAATTGTTTAGAGAGTAAATTTTAAGCTTTCTAAACACAAAAAAAGATAAGGATAAGAAGTAATGTACATATCAATTAGCTTGATTTAGTCTTTCTACAGTGTACACATATATCAAAACATCATGTTGTATACAATAAGTACGTAAAATATATTCCAATTTAAAACATTGCACTATAGTCCACAAATACATGCAATTATTAAGTTTGAATTAAAAATAAAATTTTAGGAGATTTGGAGGGCAGAGCAAGATGGCCGAATAGGAACAGCTCCAGTCTCCAGTGCCCAGCGTGAGCGACACAGAAGAGAGGTGATTTCTGCATTTTCAATTGAGGTACTGGGTTCATCTCACTAGGGAGTGCTGGACAATCGGTGCGGATCAGCTGCTGCAGCCCTACCAGCAAGAGCTGAAGAAGGGCGAGGCATCACCTCACCTGGGAAGCGCAAGGGGGAAGGGAAACCCTTTTCCTAGCCAGGGGAACTGAGACACACAACACCTGGAAAATCGGGTAACTCCCACCCCAATACTGCACTGTACCAAGGGTCTTAGCAAACGGGCACACCAGGAGATTATATCCCACACCTGGCCGGGAGGGTCCCACGTCCACAGAGCCTCCCTCATTGCTAGCACAGCAGTCTGTGATCTAACCGCAAGGCAGCAGGGAGGCTGGGGAAGGGGTGCCCGCCATTGCTGAGGCTTAAGTACATAAATAAAGCCTCTGGGAAACTCAAACCGGGTGGAACTCACAGCAGCTCAAGGAGGACTGCCTGTCTCTGTAGATTACATCTCTGGGGACAGGGCACAGCTAATCAACAACAACAACAAGAA
>NW_016838312.1:0-1102 GCF_001698545.2 Rhinopithecus bieti | reverse complement strand
TTTTCTGCATCTATTGAGATAATCATGTGGTTCTTGTCTTTGGTTCTGTTTATATGCTGGATTACGTTTATTGATTTGCGAATGTTGAACCAGCCTTGCACAACCTTGAACATTTTCACAACTCTTTGAACTGAAATTCCATTCTTAACTTTTATAGGTAAATCGACATCCATATGTGATTTTTAAGCGGCTCAAACATCAGCTCTTAAAAACAACCATAAGGCCGGGCGCGGTGGCTCAAGCCTGTAATCCCAGCACTTTGGGAGGCCGAGACGGGCGGATCACATCTGACTCTCACGGCCATAAAGCATTCCCAAAGATACGCATGAAGTGAATTCCATGAATTTGACTGGCAGTTGATTGGGGTGCACACAATAAGAGAAGAAAAACAGAAAGGACTCAGAAATACATTTACCCATATCTTTTCCTCAACAGTATAATTTCGGCTAAAGATTTACACAAAAGTGACATACACCAAAGTATGTCATGGCTTAAAACAAAGTTCTTATATTGGATATGAGTTCTGTGATTGACATATTACCCATTGTTTGACCACAGGTCAACATATCTGAGCTGAACATGATCCCTACAACCTGCCTGAGATCACATTACCACGCTACACATGGGTACATAAAGCTGTCGGACTGTTATTTTAGAAGATGTGCAAGGAAGTACATGATGACATGGGTCAAATGCTGCCAGGAATATAGCTCTATGGCATAATATAGTTGTTTAATGGTCCATTGATAGTTCCTCAAGACACCTGAGGTGTTTAAAGCTTTAGCCACCCAGGGTGTATAAAAGAGCAATAGTCAAGCTGTAAAGCTTTACATAACCTGCTTTCAAAGTATTTTTTTAATACCAAAACTAATAAGACCTACTATTTGATAGCACAACAAGGTGATGATAGTCAGTAAAAATTTAATTGTACATTTTGAAATAACTAAGAGTATAATCGGATAAAAATACAAAGAAATGCTTGAAAAGCTGGATACCCCATTCTTCATGATGTGATTATTAAAATTGCATGCCTGTATCAAAATATCTCCATATCCCCTAAATACATATACCTACTATGTTCCCACAAAACATAAAACTTAAA
>NW_016838311.1:0-623 GCF_001698545.2 Rhinopithecus bieti | reverse complement strand
TGGACCATTTAGTCCATTTATATTTACGTTTAATATTGTTATGTGTGAACTTGATCCCTTCATTGTGATATTAGCTGGTTATTTTGCTCGTTAGTTGATGCAGTTTCTGGTGGTGACAAAATCTCTAAGCATTTGCTTGTCTGTAAAGGATTTTATTTCTCCTTCACTTATGAAGCTTAGTTTGTCTGGATATGAAATTCTGGGTTTAAAATTCTTTTCTTTAAGGATGTTGAATATTGGCCCCCACTCTCTTCTGGCTTGTAGAGTTTCTGCTGAGAGATCTGCTGTTAGTCTGATGGGTTTCTCTTTGTATGTAACCCGACCTTTCTCTCTGGCTGCACTTAACATTTTTTCCTTCATTTCAACGTTACTGAATCTGACAATCATTTGGCTTGGAGTTACTCTTCTCGAAGAGTATCTTTGTGGTGTTCTTTTTATTTCCTGAATTTGAATGTTGGTCTGCCTTACTAGGTTGGGGAAGTTCTCCTGGATGATATCTTGCAGAGTGCTTTCCAACTTGGTTCCATTTCCCTCCCCCCACTTTCAGGCACAGCAATCAGATGTAGATTTCATCTTTTCACATAATCCCATATTTCTTGGAGTCTTTGTTCATTACTTTTTCA
>NW_016838310.1:0-1098 GCF_001698545.2 Rhinopithecus bieti | reverse complement strand
CTGACCAAGCCCCTAGGCCTGGACTCAGGGACTCTAAGAAACTGCTTGGTGCCCTACATCACCGTGGCTGGGCTGGTATATCAGGTGCAACACAGAGTTCCCTTTACTTTCCCCGCTGCTTTTCTCAAACAGAAGAAGTCTTTGACTGTAGCTACCACAGCTGGAAATGTGCTGAGTCACACCTGAAGTTGGCAGTTCTCAGAGCCCAGTGCCCACGGTGTATTGCCTGGGTATCACTGTTTTATTCTGGGTACAGGGGTTCTTTAGTCAGCAGGTGAGGAATTCTGCCAGGTCTTTACTGACGTGGCAGCACTGAGTTTAATGTTAAGTCCCCAGTCACTGTGCTCTCCCTCTCCCAAATTCACAGGTTTCTCTGTGTTGTGTGGCTGCTGCTGGGTGGGGAGTGGTGTTGTGAGCACTCCCTTAGCTGCTCTGGCTGCTGTCTCAGGAGGCCCCATTCTCCCCACCCTCCACATGCCACTGGCTCCGAGCCCAGCTCGGAGTATGACTTGCCTAATAATTGAAGTCCTTGTGGCCTAGACTGCCCCATCAGTTCTCTTAAGGTCCAATAGGACGTCAACTCATGACAGCAAGGCTTGTAAAGACTCAAGCTCCCAACACTGAGATGGGAGATTTTCCTCCTGCTAGGGCCGGTCCAAGTGCTCCCTCTTTTGGCAGATGTCAGCTGAGTACAGTCTGGTTCTGCTTTTCACTGTGACAGGGTAGTACTGGGTTTATTGCAAAGCCTCACAACCTGTGCTCTCCCTCTCCCAAACATACAGTCTCTGCACCATGTGGCCACTATTGGTGGTTGAAAAAGAGGTGGCATCTGTGCTTCTAGACTGTCGTTTGTCTTCTCCGATGTCTCTTTCAGTGACATGAGGTTAATGCCAGGTACTGTGATTGTTCACCCAGTTTTTGGTCCCTTTGACCACTGCTTCTTGAATGCAGTGAATTGTGAAAATTTGGTGCTTTTGTGTGGGGGACAAGGGTGTAGGCTTCTATTCTGCCCCTTACTCTGTCTCTACCTTAAATTTTTTAGATTCAAGGAGTACGTTTTCAGGTTTTTTATGTGGATATATTGCGTGATGCTGAGTT
>NW_016838309.1:0-1101 GCF_001698545.2 Rhinopithecus bieti | reverse complement strand
TTTGTCACGGCAAGCTTTATTGCGTTCAGAAGTATCCCATTGCACATTTCCAGAAAACTGTGTTAGCAAACTGAACACTGAAGAGAAACGTGTAACTCTGAGAGTTGCATTGTCACATCGAAATGCAGTTTCTCAGAAGGCTTCTTTCCGGTTTTGATCTGAGGATATTTCCTTTTCCACAATAGCCTTCAATGCACTCCTAAATATCACTTTGCAACACACTAGATAACAGAGTTAGCAAACTGTTCCAAGAACGGAAGGGTGGAACTCTGTGTGATGAAGTCACACATCAGAAAGCAATCTCTCAGTAAGCTTCTCTCTAGTTATTATCTGAGGGTATTTCCTTTTTCGCCATGGGCCCCTATGGGCTCCCAAATCTCACTTTGCAGATTCCACAAAAAGAGAGTTAGCAAACTGCTTCCTGAGAACTAAGCTGTAACGCTGTGAGAGGAATTCACCGATCACGAAGAAGTTTCTCAGAAAGCTTCTTTCACGTTTTCTACTGATATTTCCATTATCCGCGTAGGCCTCAATGCGAACCAAAGAGTTCCTCTCAGGTTCCTCAAAAACAGTGATAATGGACTGCTGCATGAAACATAAGTGAGATAAATTAACACATCACCAAGAAGTATCTAACAAAGTTTCTTTCTAGTTTTCATATGAGGATATTTCCTTTGTCACCGCAAGCTTAATTGCGTTCAGAAGTATCCCATTGCAGATTTTCAGAAAATTGTGTTAGCAAACTGAACACTGAAGAGAAACGTGTAACTCTGTGAGTTGCATTCTCACATCGAAATGCAGTTTCTCAGAGTAATTCTTTCTAGTTTGGATCTGAGGATATTTCCTTTTTCACCATAGCCCTCAATGAGCTCTCAAGTATCACTTTGCAGAACAAAAGTTAAGAGAGTTAGCAAACTGTTCCAAGAAGGGAAGGGTTGAACTCGGTGTGATGAAGTCACACATCAGAAAACAATCTCTCAGTAGGCTTCTTTTCAGCTATTACCTGAGGATATTTTCTTTTTCACCATGGGCCCCTATGGGTGCCCAAATCTCACTTGGCAGATTCCACGAAAAGAGTGTTAGGAAACTGCCTCCTGAGAA
>NW_016838308.1:0-812 GCF_001698545.2 Rhinopithecus bieti | reverse complement strand
TCTATCTTTTATACCTATAATGTCTATATTTTATCCCTATATCTAGTATATCTATTATGTCTGTATTTCATACCTATATCTATTATATCCATTATATCTATATTTTATACCTGTATCTATTATTTCTATATTTTATACCTCTATTATATCTATTATGTCTATATTTTATACATCTATCTATTATGTCTATTATGTCTGTATTTTATACCTCTATTATATCTATTGTGTCGATATTTTATGCCTGTATCTCTTATATCTATTGTGTCAATATTTTATACCTCTTTCTATTATATCTATTATGTCTATATTTCATATATTTATCTATTATATCTATTATGTCTGTATCAATTATATCTATTATGTCTATATTTCATACTTATATCTATTATGTCTATTATGTCTGTATTTTATACCTCTATTATGTCTATTATGTCTATATTTTATAACTATATTTATTATATCTATTATGATTATATTTTATACATATATCTATTATGTCTAACTTTTACCTATATCTATCATATATATTATGTGTATATTTCATACCTATATCTATTATATCTATTATATCTATATTTTATACCCATATCTATTATATCTATTATGTCTATATTTTATACCTATATCTATTTTATCTATTATGTATATATTTTATACCTCCATCTATTATATCTATTATGTCTATATGTTTTACCTATATCTATTATGTCTCTATTTTATACCTATATTTATTATAGGTATAAAATAGCCTATACCTACATCTATTATACCTATATCTATTATACCTATATCTATTATAACCTATATCTATA
>NW_016838307.1:0-876 GCF_001698545.2 Rhinopithecus bieti | reverse complement strand
GTGTTGTAGAAGAGGTGTGTTTCCAGTGCCCGGCAACCCTGACAACCGAGGAGACGGCCACACCCTCGAGAACTGCTTCGTCTCAGCTAAGAAGAAAATCATGTTTTCCCCTTTAAAGCCCAAGACAAATTTTACAATACTGCATCCTGATGAAGTAACTACAACATCGTTTTAAAATATTTTCAAGGAGTAAAAATTTGACATAAATATGCAACAAGATACAATGAAAACACTCAAAATTCATTCTTCACATTTGGTTACAGAAACGCCCATAGGAACAATGGTCAAGCCACATGACTAATTAATCAAATCAGGCTATGATGTCCCCACAGAGATAAATTTAAGGGACATCACGAGGATAGACATTCAGATTTTGGCAGGTGGCTCCCAGTGAGACAGTATTGATAAGAGTATGGTATCTCTACCTGCTAGTATTTTCTCAGATGAGCACTTGGTTATATTACATAAAAAAATAAGAATACATGATTTTTCATAGAGAAAATACCAACAGAAGTAAAATTAACAAGATAACTGAAAATGTTTTTATTGGTTGAGATAAAATATAACATTTTAAACTTTTGTAAAATTTGCAGTTTTACAAGTGCTATTTGGAAAAAGCCTCTACTTGGCCTGGATGGCAAAAAGTACTGCTCAAGTGTTGTCTACTGCCCACCCGTGCGACTCAGGAAAACCGTTCAAGAAAAAACCACGATCCCCAGTAACATCCAACTCACAATGGACACACAGTTACACAGACTTTAAAGGGAGTAAAAATACAACAGATACTATTAAACAGCCATAAATGCTCAGCAGTCAAATCACCCCTGTCAACCTTTTGGTAGACATCTTTCAATTCCATGCAACACATGACTTCAA
>NW_016838306.1:0-623 GCF_001698545.2 Rhinopithecus bieti | reverse complement strand
CCGGGGGGTGAGCCAGCCCCCCATCCGGGCCCGAGTAGCCGCCACGCAACGCCCCCCGGCGGCTGGGGGCCCCTGATCGCCTGTATTGGGAGTCATATCATACTCTTCCCCCTGAATATTAATTACAGTATCCCAGGAGTGTGTCTGCTCCCGGCGATATTTCGTGTCACATCCTCCACTCTTGCGCGGACATTTGAAGCAATATCACTGGGTGCGTGTACACCTTTTGTGATATTTAAAGTAATATCATCCTCTCCCCGGTGGATATCAGGAACGTCTATTAATTATTAATATTAATAAATATAATTAATATTAATACTAATAATCGATATTAATGATCATCATAAACTTCGTAAAAATTGATAGTGGTTTAAAATGTTAACGATTTGGAATGGTAATCAATATTAATATCACCATTAATAATCAAGTAATGATATCCGCAATTAATGTTACTTAAATCAATGCAAAGTGATGCTGGTAAGAAAATACTGATTAGTATTAGGGACTAATAATATTGTTAAATGACATTAATATTAATAAGTAATATGAAGCGTGCATAATCAGGTACTTAAAATAATTCTCCAAAATTAACAGTGGTATCCTATTATGAGTACCATTGATAA
>NW_016838305.1:0-1028 GCF_001698545.2 Rhinopithecus bieti | reverse complement strand
GCAGTGGTGCCATCCCAGCTAACTGCACCCTCTGCCTCCTGGGTTCAAGTGATTCTCCTGCCTCAACCTCCCAAGTATCTGGAAGTATAGGCATGCATCACCATGCCTGGATAATTTTTGTATATATAGTAGAGATGGGGTTTCCCCATGTTGGTGAGGCTGGTCTCAGACTCCTGACCTCAAGTGATTCTGCCCACCTCAGCCTCCCAAAGTGCCGGGATTACAGGTACGAGCCACCGTGCATATCCGTCAATAAATATTTATTAAGCTTATTACTTAAGAAAACTTTGATAAATAAAAAATTAAATTAGTTGTAGAGGCTTGTTTGCATATAATAATCTACACATGCCACATTTCCATTTGGGGTTTCATAATATTCAATTTACATATAATTTTTAAATCTGATGGCTTTTATAATCTCACCATCTTTTATTTAATTTGATTGCAATCTGTGGCTGATGTAGAATTCGATATTGTTTAGATGGGTAATTTACCTTACATAGCCAGATGAAAAATAATCAATTTGAGAGCAAAGTAGGAAAAGCCACGTTCAGTTAACAAGTCCACAGCACTGGCTTGTTTCACAAGACACTGTGCCAAGTCAGTAGCATCAAAAATCTAGATGCCTGAATAGCATGTAAGGATGGGGAAAAAGACATGGTAAAAGTGGAAACTGCTGGTCTCAGTGGCTTGTGACCGTCACCCCAACTACTCAGGAGGTTGAGGCAGGAGGACTGCTTGAGCCCTAGAGTTAGAGATCAACCTGGGCAACATAATGAGGCCCATCTCTAAGAAATTTTTAAAAAATAGCCAGAGAGGGTGGCAGGCACCTAAATTCTCAGCTACTCTGGAAGCGGAGACAGGAGGATTGCCTGAGACCAGGAGTTCAAGGCTGCAGTGAGTCATAATCATGACACTGCACTCCAACCGGGACAACAGGTGAGGCACCATCTCAAAAAAGTAAAAAAAAATGGAACCAAAATGAGAATGTCCAAAGAATTGCCATAAACAAAGCCAGGATGCACAAA
>NW_016838304.1:0-624 GCF_001698545.2 Rhinopithecus bieti | reverse complement strand
CTTCTTTCCAGTTGTGATCTGAGGATATTTCCTTCTTCACCATATCCCTCAGTGAGCTCCTAAATATCACTGCAGAATCCACGACAACAGTGTTAGCAAACTGTGCCAAGAAGGGAAGGGTGGAAATCGTTGTGATGAAGTCACACATAAGAAAGCAATCTCTCAGAAAGCTTCTCTCTGCTTATTATGTGAGGATATTTCCTTTTTCACCATGGGCCCTATGGACTACCAAATACCACATTCAGAATCCCTGACAAGAGTGTTAGCAAACTGTTCCAAGAAGGGAAGGGTGGAACTCTGTGTGACGAAGTCACACATCAGAAAGCAATCTCTCAGAAAGCTTCTCTCTAGTTATTATCTGAGGATATTTCCTTTTTCACCATGTGCCCCTATGGGCTCCCAAATATCACTTTGCAGATTCCACGAAAAGAGTGTTAGCAAACTGCTTCCTGAGGTCTAAGTTGTAACTTTGTGAGATGAATTCACAGATTCGAAAGAAGTTTCTCGGAAAGCTTCTTTCACATTTTGAATTAAGGATATTTCCTTTATCAGCGTAGGACTCAATACGATCCAATGAAGCCCTTCTCAGGTTCCTCAAAGACACTGTTAATGGACTGCTCAATG
>NW_016838303.1:0-260 GCF_001698545.2 Rhinopithecus bieti | reverse complement strand
CAGGGGACCCAAGGGGCAGTAGAGGGTAATTGTTGAGTTTGTTGGGTACTGGTTAAGAATTCTGGGTTTGAATCCTGCCTCTCCATGTGCTAGGGATCTGACTTAGGGCAAGTTGCTTGAGCTCTTTGGGCCTCTCTTTTCACATCTGTAAAGTAGGGGTAGTATTGTTTGACTTCCATTTTTGAAAGTTCAATGAGATTCCTTCTTGTTGTTTTTATGTTAATCCCTAGTACTTGGCCGCTGTAAATACCCAGGACACC
>NW_016838301.1:0-1872 GCF_001698545.2 Rhinopithecus bieti | reverse complement strand
AACCAAGATTGCGCCACTGCACTCCAGCCTGGGCGACCAAGCCAGACTGTCCAAAAAAAAAAAAAAAAAGCCTGGGTGCGGTGGCTCATGCCCGTAATCTCAGCACTTTGGGAGGCCAAGGCAGGCTGATCACCTGAGGTCGGGAGTTCGAGACCAGCCTGACCAACATGGAGAAACCCCATCCCTACTAAAAATACAAAATTAGCCGGGCGTGGTGGTGCATGACTGTAATCCCAGCTAGTTGGGAGGCTGAGGCAGGAGAATCGCTTGAACCCAGGAGGTGGAGGTTGCGGTGAGCTGAGTCACACCATTGCACTCCAGCCTGGGCAACAAGAGCGAAACTCCGTCTCAAACAACCAACCAACCGAACGAAAAACAAAACAAAAGAAAAAACACAGTGTAACAAGTTATTATAAAGTCACTGCCCAGGGACCAGCTTGCCTGTCCTGTGCCTCTCGAGGGAAGCTCCCGCCCACTGTTCTTCAGAGTTTTATATCTTAAGTACAGGAGTCAACAAACTAGGCCTATGCACCACATCTGGCACCCAGCCTTTATTTATTTATTTTTTGAGATGGAGTCTCTCTCTGTCCCCCAGGTTGCAGTGGAGTGGCACGATCTCTGCTCACTGCAACCTCCGCCTCCTGGGTTCAAGCAATTCTCCTGACTCAGCCTCCCGAGTAGCTGGGATTACAGGTGCATGCCACCACGCCTAGCTAATTTTTGTATTTTTGGTAGAGACGGGCGTTGGCCTCTCAAAGTGCTGGGATTACAGGCATGAGCCATGATGCCTGACCCAGCCTTTTTTAAAATGAAGGTTTTGGCCAGCACGGTGGCTCACGTCTGTAATCCCAGCACTTTGGGAGGCCAAGGCAGGCGGATAACCTAAGGTCAGGCGTTCGAACCCAGCCTGGCCAACAAGGTGAAACTCCGTCTCTACCAAAAACACAAAAATTAGCCAGGAGTGATGGCATGCACATGTAATGCCAGCTACTTGGGAGCCTGAGGCAGGAGAATCACTTGAACCCAGGAGGCGGAGGTTGCAGTGAGCCGAGATCACACGATTGCACTCCATCCAGCCTTGGCAAGAAGAGCGAAACTCCATCTCAAAATATAAAAAATAAAAAATGATGCCCTTTTTTGTCTCTCAACCCTTTTTAATTTAATTTTATTTTATTTTGAGACAGGGTCTCACTCTGTTGCCCAGGTTGGAGTGCAGGAGCCTGATCTTAGCTCACTGCAGCCTCGACCTCCCCAGCTCACATGATCCTCCCCCCTCAGCCTTCCAAATAGCTGGGACCACAGGTGGGCACCACCATGCCCGCCTAATTTTTGTATTTTTTGTAGAAATGGGATTATGCCATGTTGCCCAGGCTGATCTTGAACTTCAGGGCTCAAGTAGTCTCTCTGCCTCCACCTCCCGAAGTGCTGGGATTACAGGCGTGAGCCACCATGCCCAGCCCTGCTTTAAATTAAAGTGTATTTCACTTGATATTAGTACAGCCACTTCTGCGGGTTTTTGCTTACTATTTAAACGTTGTATCTTTGTATCCTTTTACTTTCAATCTGTTCATTTTAATTTAAAATGTTTATCTTGTAGATAGCACATTGATGGATCATATTTTCTTTTTTAATCCTTTCAGCCAGTCGGCTTTTCTTTTTTTGTGAGACAGAGTTTTGCTCGTCACCCAGGCTGGAGTGCAATGGTGTGATCTCAGCTCACTGCAACCTCTGCCTCCTGGGTTCAAGCGATTCTACAGCCTCAGCCTCCTGAGTAGTTGGGATTACAGGCGCCTGAAACCATGCCTGGCTAATTTTCATATTTTTAATAGAGACGGGGGTTTCTTCATGTTGGTCAGGCTGGTCTTGAACTCC
>NW_016838300.1:0-1095 GCF_001698545.2 Rhinopithecus bieti | reverse complement strand
AAAAAAAAAAAAAAAGATTTTTTTTCTACTTTATGCTGCTGTTAAGCTACACAAAGCATACCAAAAGGTATACTTTACCACACTTTTTACCGAAATTTCAAATACTTAAATATTGAAAGTGACATTCTTGATTACCATTTTTATGTGATGTAGTCTGCATTTATTAGTACTACATCAGTTTTTTTAATGTGGTGCAAAGTTATAAAAATTCCTTCCAGTTGATTTCTTAGGTAACAGTAGAATCTGTTTTCTTAGACAGTAACATGATAACTCTTTGCATACTACCTTTGGAGGTACTAAAAGCAACTGGTTAAATGTACTGAAATCTATCCTTATTAATGGAAATTTAATTCAAAGACTATGCAAAGAAAAGTCATACAGGCACCCTGAAAGTAAATTGGAATCTGGTTCCTGACACTGATTAACAGGTTGAGCAGATTAGAGTAGACCTAAGTCCCTTTAAACAATATTGAAACACATTTTTTTTTTTTTTTTTGAGACAGAGTCTTGCTCTGTTGCCCAGGCTGGAGTGCAGTGGTACAATCTTGGCTCACTGCAATCTCCAACTCCTGAGTTCAAGCAATTCTCGTGCTTCAGACTCCTGAGTAGCTGGGATTACAGGCGCCTGCCACCACGGCCAGCTAATTTTTGTGTCTTTAGTAGAGACAGCATTTCACCATGTTGGCCAGGCTGGTCTTGAACTCATGACCTCAAGCGATCTGCCTGCCTCGGCCTCCCAAAGTGCTGGGATTACATGTGTGAGCCACCACACTCGCCCCAAAATTTTTAAATTAAAAATGTCTTCTGGAATTTAATAGGCCTGAGATTTGAAAAAAAAACATTGTTTACTCATCATTAATAATTAATATCATTAATTGATATTAGGTTAAACTAGAACATTTTAAACACACTGTACAAAAAAGTAAATAAAATTAGTCAATTTTCCCTAGACTTAATCTGATTAAAACAAGACATCTGGGTATTTAAAGACACCAAATTAGTAATTAGTGACAAAAAATATTTATTTTTACACATTTTGATCTTATATATATATATATATATCAACAGTAGTCAAACCTAATACAGATTTTTTTT
>NW_016838299.1:0-940 GCF_001698545.2 Rhinopithecus bieti | reverse complement strand
TGTGTGTGTGTGTATATATATATGTATATGAGAGAGGAGAGAGAGAAAGAGAAAAGGAAAGAAAAGGAAAGATTTTAAGGAACCCGGGACTCACATGTCTTAATTCCATAGGGAAGACCAGCGGACTAGAAATTCAGGTTGGAGTTGATATTGCAGTCTTGAGAGAGAAATTCACAAAGCAGGCCAGGCAGACTAGAAACTCAGGCAGAGTTTGTATATTACAGTCCTGCTTCAGGAAACTTCTGTCTCTATTCTGAAAGTTTTCAAAGGATTGCATGAGACTTACCAAATCAACTGAACACCAAAGTTTGGCCAAGATAACACATAAAATTAGCCATCACAAAGACCAAATGAAGGTAAGAACAGTTATACTCAGCATGACCCTGAAAAATCCTCTTAAAAATAGAGTTCCAATCTTTTTGAGTATTTAGGGGCTGGATTGTCTTGGGCTATTTAGGGGCTGGATTGTCCTGGGCTGATGGAAATATTGCTAATCAACTGAGATTCTAGTGCAGATGAAATAGATAGTAATTTATCTTTGCCATACTACAATAGCGTTTTGTGCTTCTTACACTGGTTTTGCGTATCTCTTTATATGAAATTGTTCCAATATATGTCGTTGTCCACTCATGACATGTCTGACCTTTGTAAAATCCCAGAATGCAGCCTATTGACCTAATGTTACAATGTGCCCAGACTTGATACATTTAGGTTATTCAATTTTTTCAACATATCAATTTTTTCCATTATTTATTTAATGATACAAATTATCTGTAATGTGTCAAGTGTCGTGTTCCATGCTTAAATACGTAAATGTAATAACGCAAAGTTGGTAGATGAACTACAATACCAAATATCTATATTTTAAAACCCTAAGGGACTGTACTGAAAGCAATTACATAATATAAATCTAAAATTTAAAAATTGCACAAAATTATAA
>NW_016838298.1:0-619 GCF_001698545.2 Rhinopithecus bieti | reverse complement strand
ACTTGCCTCCTGGGACCTCCGCACTGTCCTGAGGGCCCTGGTGCCACTTTCCCGGTGGGACCCAAGCCTCAGGCAGCTGCGACCCCAGATTCGGTTGCTTTCCCTGCCGTCTCATTGCAGCCCGAGTGCTCACCTCACTCAATGTAGAGCCTCAGGTTCCCTCGAGCCCCCCCCAAGAAGGAATCTCCCAATTTAACAAGATCGTTGGTGACAAGATTTGAGCAGCACTGATTTGACTCAGCTTCCAGAGTTTAAGTTCCCAAGACACAGTCCTGCTCCTTCCCTGCCCTCATCCTGTGTGGCTGGTGTGGATGCGGGGTTTCCGGAGGGTGGGGCTGAGGCAGTGGCTGCTGTGGAGTTTTGGTTTCCGGAGGGTGGGGCTGAGGCAGGTCAGCGCAGGGGATGGCTCATTATTGATGGTTCAATGCCTTGAGAGATAGCTAGGATTAATGACCTTTATAGGATTGTAGGTTTGGGGTATTTTTTTTTTTTTTAACGAATTGTATTTCACGTGGGGCAACCTATGGCAGTGTGGCCTCGTCACATGCCCAGCAAGTCACCTGCTGACACTGTTACTTGTGTGTTCCCGTCATCCCGCCAGGTGGCCACGGTTATCATC
>NW_016838297.1:0-315 GCF_001698545.2 Rhinopithecus bieti | reverse complement strand
AGTTATTATGTGAGGATATTTCCTTTTTCACCATGGGCCCCTATGGGCTCCTGAATATCACTTTGCAGTTTCCACGAAAAGAGTGATAGCAAACTGCTTCCTGAGGTTTAAGTTATAAGTCTGTGAGATGAACTCACAGATCAGAAAGAAGTTTCTCAGAAAGCTTCTTTCACGTTTTGAAGTGATGACATTTCCTTTATCAGCGTAGGCCTCAATGCGATCCAAAGAAGCCCTTCGCAGGTCCCTCAAAGACAGTGTTAATGGACTGCTCCACGAAATATAACTGTAACTCTATGAAACGAATTCACACATCAC
>NW_016838296.1:0-623 GCF_001698545.2 Rhinopithecus bieti | reverse complement strand
CACCTGCTGCAGGTGGGCCTGACCTCAGATCCTGCCCACTGTCTAAGGCCACAGAGCAGAGAAGCAGGGGCCACCCCAGATCCTGTACCTGGCCACAGCCTTTCTGAGCCACAAAGACCACACTGAAGGGATGGAAGGAAGACTTCAGCTCAATGAAAGGGCGGGTGCCACTCAGTTGTGATGGAGGGAGGTCAGCACAGGCCAACTGTGGGCATGGACAGAGCTCCTGTGTCCCCAGAGCCTGGCCAACACCCCCAGTGCCATTTGCAGCATTTGCTATTCCAGCACCCACCTTTGATGTGAGGGCACAGGCTGGAGCACGGCCAAGTGTGTGGGCCCTTCAGAATTGTCAGCTTGTGAATGCCTGGGAGCACCCAGCCACAGGGCTGGCCTGGCACTTGGTGGACCAAGTCCAACTACCAAACTCAGAAGCAGGATGGCAGAGGCATAGGCCCTAGAGTCCCTGGGTTCAAACTCAACCCCAGCCACTGAAAGTGTGGGTATCTTGGTAGACTTTCCCTTCCTGGCCTCAGTCTCCTACCTGAAAAGGAGGGATAACTAGAACAGTTGCTGGGTGGATTCCCTGAGATGGCCACACGCAGACTGTAGGAGGCACCTGCTAC
>NW_016838295.1:0-2591 GCF_001698545.2 Rhinopithecus bieti | reverse complement strand
ACTTAAGCCTCAGCAATGGCGGGCGCCCCCTCCCCCAGCCTCGCTGCTGCCTTGCGGATAGATCGTGGCAGACTGCTGTGTTAGCAGTGAGGGAGGCTTCGTGGGCGTGGGACCCTCCCGGCCAGGTGTGGGATATATTCTCCTGGTGTGCCTGTATGCTTACAGCGCAGTATTGGGGTGGGAGTTACCCGATTTTCCAGGTGTTGTGTGTCTCAGTTCCCCTGGCTAGGAAAACGGATCCCCTTCCCCCTTGCGCTTCCAGGTGAGGCGATGCCTCGCCCTGCTTCAGCTCTCGCTGGTCAGGCTGCAGCAGCTGACCAGCACCGATTGTCCGGCACTCCCTAGTGAGATGACCTCTGTACCTCAGTTGAGAAAGCAGAAATCACCGGTCTTCTGTGTCGCTCGCGCTGGGAGTTGGAGACTGGAGCTGTTCCTATTCGGCCATCTTGCTCCGCCCCTCTCTTTTAACTCTTAACTACAAATACTGTTATCTCGATAGAAAGGGATTTATATTGGCCTTTAATTTTAGTCCATTCTGACACTGCTAATAAAGAAATATCTGAGACTGAGTATTTATCAAGGAAAGAGGTTTAATTGACTCACAGATCTGCAGGGCTGAAGAGGTCTCAGGAAATTTACAATCACAGCAGAAGGGGAAGCAATCACCTCTTTCTTCACATGACAGCAGGAAGGAGAAAAATGAGAGCTGAGGGAAGGGGGAAGCCCCTTAAAAAACTGTCAGATCTCATGAGAACTTTCTCACTATCATGAGAATAGCATGGGGGACATGGCCCCCATGATTCAATTATCTCCCCTGGGGTCCCTCCCATGACACCTGAGGATTATGGGAACTACAATTGAAGATGAGATTTGGGTAGGGACACAACTGAACCATGTCACCTTTTAGCACCATCACATTAAAAACTTTGTTAGTACTCTTCAGCTATGTCCAATAAGTAGTAAGTTGATCCGAAGGATTATAAAACCAATGATGATAATAGTGTCATACATGGCAGCAAGGATTGTACTATAATCTAAACAGCTAGCTGTTTAGAATAGTTTGATGATGAGTCTTATCAAATGTTGCTTAGAGAAACATCCTCTCAATGGTAGCCTAAAATGTGGAACATTTAATGCATAGACTTCAAGATATTTTATATTTGAACACCCAGATTTTAATAATCTTTGTCTTCTAAACTTTCAAAATAAAATAAAAACATGTATTTAGAATTAAGTGATCCAGAACTTGAATTTTAAAAGATGTTTGACATCTAAGAAAAAGCATCGTACTGAAATTACTAAGACATTTTAGTTGAAAAGAAAAAATACATCTAGTTAAACTGTCTATCATAGAAATTATAGTGGTCCTAGATTTAGACTTGCCTATAATAGAATGTACACGCTACTACTCAATATATCAATGGGTTTATTTTTTACTTTAAAAAATTTCTTTATTCCCTGTAATAACAAACATTTTCCTATCAAAATTATATTTCCTTAAATTTTTAAGTGCAATTCTTATTCTGTGGTGGGAATGAACACACTTCTTCATGCATTTCATTCTTAAGTTGTTTCAACCTAATTGTCAGTATAAAAAGTATGTTGCTACTCAAATGTTCCACAGTTCTGACAAATCAGTTTTGCCTCTAATGAAGAACTTGACAAGAAACAAATGCAAGTATGTTCTATGTTTAAAAGTGCTGTCCTAATTCCACAATGACTACATCCCTTAAGATTGGATACCCTTAATCTCCAGCATCTCAATAGTTGCCTCTTTTGGTTATAAAATTATTCATAGAATTTAATTACCTAAATTTCAATGTTAGTTTTTAAATCTTGTTTTAAATTACTTTAACAAGAGATCAATGTAACAGCAGTGCATATTACCATGTTAGTTTGAAATTATCTACCTTTGTTGTTGTTCTATAAATCCTTTTGTTCAGTTAAAAACCTCTTCTGAAATTCTCTATGTATATAGTTACAAGATAAACTACTTTGATTAAAGTAAAATGAATAAATTACATCCAACAAAACAGCCTCTCTCCCAACCTCTCCTAATGCAGACATTCCTGAAACCATAAAGAAACTCTAGAATTCCCTAAAATAGAACCTGAAACCACCAAATAATGGAGTGGTCACATAACATGGAATGTTAAATTAAATATTGATTTTCCTCCTTGTATGAATAGCTGGGTGCACAAGCAATTGCTGTTTTTGCCTTTAAAAGTAATGGTACAAGCCACAATTACTTTTGCAACAACCTAATAATAAAATACTTTAGTAACAGGCAAATTCAAATTGAGTAGTTATTAAACCTTTTAGTATTTTTTTTCTGTAAGTGAAGCTTTTATTTTAGCTCTTAAAACAATAACTGTAAGGCTTTCATATAGTTTACTTTTATTAAAATCTTCTATTAATAAGTCTTTTCTAGGTAAAACTCATTCTTCATTGAAATATAATACACAGTCACATAAATGTAGTTTCATATGCCAGACAACTTTAATATTTGGAAAAGATGTTTAAAATTGTCTTCTTATTATGATAAAGGATGTTATAGTATTTCTGCTTCAAAGAGTACAGTAAAAAAACTG
>NW_016838294.1:0-1988 GCF_001698545.2 Rhinopithecus bieti | reverse complement strand
ACACACACACGCACACATATGTAACTTTGGGAGGCTGAGGCAGGTGGATCACCTGAGGTCAGGAGTTTGAGACCAGCCTGGCCAACCTGGTGAAACCCATCTCTACTAAAAATACAGAATATTAGCTGGGCGTGGTGGTGGAAGCCTGTAATCCCACTACTCAGGAGGCTGAGGCAGGAGAATCACTTGAACTCGGGAGGCAGAAGTTGCAGTGAGCTGAGATTGCACCATTGCACTCCAGCCTGGGCAAAAAGAGTGAAACTGTCTCAAAAAAAATTTTTTTCTTTTCATAGATCCATGAAATGTTTACTTTGGACTGTGGGGACATGGCATCAGTTATTTCAGGCAAAGTGTAGCAGCTTAGTTTTGTTTAACAGGCTGCTGAAATGCAGGTCTGAAGGGCTGTATACTATAAATAGCATCAAACTGGGTTTGCGGTTTCAAGGGGGATTGAAAAATGCTCCCACCTTCTCATGTTTGCTTTCAGGCTGAATATCTTTATCTTGAGAGAGGAAGAAGCCAAGAGACAAGACTATGAGGTGGACATCACGGTGATCAAGGAGCCGGTGGACGTGTCATCCTCTTATCTCATACTGGACCCTCCCAAGGAGGACGTGACCGTGTCCCCGTCCAGCAAGACCATCACCAGCAAGAAGAAGAAGAAGTAGTGAGCCCCGAGGACACACACAGAGGCTTAGGACAGCACGTGCAGTAAGATTTCCTGAGCGTTACAGTGCTCAGCATTGCACTCATTGCAGTGTTTTAAAATACCGCCTGGCCCACTGCATCTCAGGTTTCCTACATGGCTGGATTATGGGAGTTTGAGACCAGCCTGGGTAATATAGTGAGACCCCATCTCTGCAATATTAAAAAATTAGCCGAGCATGGTGGTGTGTACCTGTGGTTCTAGCTTCTTGGGAGGCTGAGGCGGGAGGATTGCAGTGAGCCCAGGAGATTGAGGGTGCTGTGAGCCACTGCATTCCAGCCTGGGTCACGGACCTGGTGGCATCTGCAAATAGGCAGCAGGAGACTCAACACCAGAATTTTAAAAACTTTAACAATTTATTAATCTTATTTTCCAGTAAAATATTCACATAATGTCAAAAGAATAGAATGATAGAGATATAGTCAACTACCTTTGATTCCACATAAATATTTAAAATCTAAAAACTTCAGGAGATCAGGAGACCGAGTAGAAATGTGATTCTTCAAAGCAAGTATTGCTTTTCCCTTGTCCTGAATGCGGTCCGTCATATGACCAGTAACTTGCATATGACCAAATGTTTGCCGGGTGTTTTTCAAATACGCTTTCGGTGAGTCATCAGTCAATCCAAGAAGAAGATGTTGTTGAACTGCGTTGCACAAAGTTTCTTGACCTCTTCTGCAAAAAGGACGGACAACAGTGAGGAAGGAAGAGGCACTTGCTTAAAAGGTTACATGATCTATAATTAAATTCTACTTGGGTAAAATTAGGAATAGATATTTGCATTGATTTTGACCTTAAATCCCAGAAGACTAGGCAAGAATTTTTTTTTTTTTTTGAGACAGTTTTGCTCTGTCACCCAGGCTGGAGTGTACTGGTGTGATCTGGTGTGATCCTGGCTCATTGCAGCCTCCACCTCCCAAGTATATGGGACAACAGGTGCACACCACCACACCCGGCTAATTTTTGTACTTTTGGGTAGCGACAGGGTTTTGCCAGGCTGGTCTTGAACTCCTAACCTCAGGTGATCCGCCCACCTTGGCCTCCCAAAGTGCTGGGACTGCAGGCGTGAACCACTGTGCCCAGCCAAGAAATGTTCACAAGAGGGGAGAAAACCACCTAAGAAACCTACCAGGCCGCAGCAGTTTTGAGCATGTAACACTGTCGCCCGGCCTGAGGAACTGCAAGCAAAGTGCCCAGGACACCCGGGGAGGGGGTTAGAAGCACGAGGCTGGCGCTGTCGTCATCCTGGGAGAATTGATGGAACAACAGAGAAACTGACAGC
>NW_016838293.1:0-2577 GCF_001698545.2 Rhinopithecus bieti | reverse complement strand
AATTACAATGAGTTAGTAAAACATAATGCACTAAATATTAGACTATGTCAGCAGATCCTGTGACCAAAACTTACTGAAAACTATAGAGGGAGGCACTGAATAAGAGACTAAAGGTTTGAACGAAGAGAAAAGAAATAAAGTGTGTCTTGTAAGCCTGACTTCCCATCATGTCTTAGAGAAGGTAAAGTATAAGCTGGCCACAGACTCCTTTGAGACACAAAAGGTGAAGTTAAAGATATTCCACTAAATTTTATTTATTTATTTATTTATTTATTATTATTTTGAGACGGAATCTCACTCTGTCTCCCAGGCTGGAGTTCAGTGGCGCAATCTCTGCTTATTGCAAGCTCCGCCTCCCGGTTTCACGCCATTCTCCTACCTCAGCCTCCCCACTAGCTCCCGACTACAGGTGCCCGCCACCATGCCCAGCTAATTTTTTTGTATTTTAGTAGAGACGGGGTATCACCACATTAGCCAGGATGGTCTCGATCTCCTGACCTCGTGATCCGCCCGCCTCTGCCTCCCAAAGTGCTGGGATTACAGGCGTAAGCCACCACGCCCGGCCTAATTTTATTATGATGTAAGACAACTGGTAATATGCAACATGATTGAAAAAAGCTTCTCATTAAATTTGATTTGCCCTTGGCATAAGAATAGACATAAACAAACTAAGAGTTGATAATCTAAGAATAAACCTGCACATTTACAGTCGATTGATTTTATACAAGGTTAACAAAAGAACAGAATGGGAAAAGAATAGTCTTCTCAACAAATGGTGCTGGGACAACTGGGTATCCATATGCAAAAAATAAATAATGTTGGAGTCTCTCCAAATATCATATTTAAAATTGACTCAAAATAAGACAGTTAACTGTAACAGCTAAAACTATAAAACTCTCAGAAGACAACATTGGTATAAATCTTTGTGACTGCATTTTGCAGTGTTTTCTTAGCCATGACTCCAAAGGAAAACGGATTGAATGGACTTCAAAATTGAAAACTGCTGTGCCTGAGAAGACAGTATCAAGAAGTGAAAACGCAAGACACTGAGTAGAAGAAAATACTTGAAAAGTGTGTATCTGATAAGGGACTTACATATATAGGATATATAAAGAATGCTTACAATTCGTAAATAACAAGATAACCCAATTTTAAAATGGGCAAAGATTTTGAATAGATATATCTGCAAAGAAGATATAAAGGTGGATAACAAGCACATTAATAGATGCTTAATGTAATTAGTCATTAGGAAAATGTAAATCAAAACCACATGTGGTATCGCTTCACACCACAGGATGAAATCTTTGTTCAATAAAAAAGAGAAAGTAAGTGTTAGGAAAAATGCAAAGAAATTAAAACTCTTATCCAATGCTGCTGGGAATGTAAAGTGTTGCGGCCACTTTGGAAAACAAACTGGCAGCTCCTCAAAAGGTTAAGCATGAAGTTACCGTATGACCCAGAAATTCCAGTCGTTAAGTATATACTCCAGAAAACAAAACATATGCAAGCACAAAACTCATACACAAATGTTTACAGCAGCATTATTAATAAGAGTCAAAAGTAGAAAGAACCCAAAGGTCCATCACCTGATTAATGGATACATAAAATGTTTGATGTATCCATACAATGGAATATTACTCAGCAATAAGAAGAAATTAAGTATTGATACTGATAGAAGCAGCAGACAGCAAAATGCCTAGGCAGATACAGAACGGTCCCCAGAGAATCTCCAACCAGCCCCACAAGTGTTTACATCAAATGTTATGTGCAGGTAAGGGAACCTGGACTTGTCTTGCCTGGACATGCTGGCAGCAGGCTGGAGGCCCACATGCACTGGGGACGGGGTGGAGTCACCAGGAATTCATGCCTTATGCAGGGGAGGAGCCTGGCTGCTTCAGCTCATGTGCTCCTGGTATTCAATTGTGAGGTGGAAATCTATTTGCAGGACCCCTCTCTTTGCTGAGAGCTTTCCTTTCACTTAATAAATTCTGTCCTCCTCACCCTTCAATGAGTCTGTGTGCTTAATTTTCCTGGTCATGAAAGAAGAACCCAGATTTAGCTGAACTAAGGAGCAAAACCCTGCATCAATACCTACTACAGCACAGATGCAGCATGAAAATTACGCTAAGTGAAATAAGCCAATCACTGTAGACCACTTGCTTTTTATTTCAGAGGCTTATAGGCAAATCTATACAAAGAAAGTGGGTGGTTCCCTAGGGCTGAGGGAGGAAGGGGAAACTAGTGAAGATGGCTAAATGATGTGGGGTTTGCTTTTAGGGTGATGAAAATGTTCTAAAATTGATTGTAATGATGACTGCATAACTCTCTGAAAAAAAGAAAGTCAATGAATTGTATATTTTAAATGAGTGAATTGCATGGTGTGTTCATTATTTCTCAATAAACCTGTTACCCCTACACCAAATTAATTTGGTACTAGTGATTTTGGTATTAGTGATCTGGAGACAAGTGCTGCTTGGTTTCAGATCACTAGCCAGAGGTCAAGGCCTAAGAGAATCAACAGCATGTCCTTTTATAGAAAAAAAAGATTTCTATTTTAAAATCTATCCTTTTCGTTAA
>NW_016838292.1:0-624 GCF_001698545.2 Rhinopithecus bieti | reverse complement strand
TCATTAAACAGAGGATAAGAGATCAGGTCAGTAAGAATTGAATTTAGCTTAATTGAAATGTCACTGAAATTTTTAGAAATCATATGACAGGCCCGGCACAGTGGCTCATGTCTGTAATCCCAGCACTTTGGGAGGCCAAGGCAGACATATCCCTTGAGGTGAGGAGTTTGAGACCAGCCTGTCCAACATGGTAAAACTCTCTCTCTACTAAAAACACAAAAATTAGCTGGGCATGGTGGTACATGCCTGTAGTCCCAGCTACTCGGGAGGCTGAGCCAGGGGAATCTCTTGAACTCGGGAGATTGAGGTTGCAGTGAGCTGAGATGCGCCACTGCACTCCAGCCTGGGCAACAGAGTAAGACTCCATCTAAAAATTAATTAATTAATTAATTAATTAATTAAAAAAATAAAGGGAGGATGGGGCAGCTTTGTGTACTGCATGCCCTGAAAATGGGCTGATTTCCCTCGAGAGGCAGGGATTTAAGCTCTCTAGCCTACATGGGATACATACAGGAGAAAAAAGAAGAAAAAGAAAAGAAATGTAAATATAATCTCCCTGATTATAAAGGAAATCACATTCTTTTTGTAATAATTTGTATGACAAAATATAAAGAATAATCTTCA
>NW_016838291.1:0-1896 GCF_001698545.2 Rhinopithecus bieti | reverse complement strand
CCAATTTTTTTGTATTCATGTAATTTTGTTAATATCAAAGACCCACTTCTAGAGAGACTATTATAATTTTCTTCTTAATCATACCCAACTAAGGTATACAACCTCATTTTCTTCAAAAAACACAGTTTCCATTAAATAACTTTTCTACAACCTACGTAGATGATGCACAACATGCTTAAACTTTCTGTTTTGCTTAAATATTTCTATTTCTTGAACAACCTAGTCATTTTAGGGCAAAAAATTTACCACACAAAATACCTTCTTATGTAAAATTGCTTTCCTTTTCACTGTCTTTATCAAAAATACCACTTTATATCTTTAACTTTCTTACG
This sequence comes from Rhinopithecus bieti, assembly GCF_001698545.2. Taxonomy (NCBI): domain Eukaryota; kingdom Metazoa; phylum Chordata; class Mammalia; order Primates; family Cercopithecidae; genus Rhinopithecus; species Rhinopithecus bieti. Next base: position 1,564 of record NW_016838291.1, on the reverse strand, counting down.
TCTCTTATTTCCTGGTTTCTTTTACCTTGTTTTATACATAACTTTTAAGGAAGCTTTGAATTAAAGATATTTACCTTTTAATAAGAACATTTAAAAAATGTTTTCCTGTATTTTTAAGTTGGAAATTACCCAGCTACTTAATATCCGTTGATAACCTTAGATCCTCAACCATATGGCAAGTCTCTTTACAAGCATTTTTTCCATTACATTTACCATATTAATTTAATGTTTTACCTAGTGGTTTTTGTTGTTGTTGTTGTTTTGTTTTTTTGTTTGTTTTTTTTTTGAGATGGTTTCACTCTTCATGACCAGGCCAGAGTGCACGGGTGTGGTCCTGGCTCACTGCAACCTCTGCCTCCCCAGTTCAAGCGATTCTCCTGCTCCAGCCTCCTGAGTAGCTGGCATTACAGGTGCCCACCACCATGCCCAGCTAATTTCGGTATTTTTAGTAGAGACGGGGTTTCACCATGTTGGCCAGGCTGGTCTCAAACTCCTGACCTCCGGTGATATGCCCGCCTCAGCCTCCCATAGTGCTGGGATTACAGATGTTAGCCACCGTGCCCTGCCTTTACCTAGATTATGTATGAAAACTTTGATAGTCATTATTTAAAGTGAATTCCCTATTAATCATTTTTATAGCTGTGAATTTCAGATGTTAATTAAGTGAGACTCTTAAGGTTAAATATAAGGGTATTTTTACCAATAACTCAGAAGTTAGCTGTTTTCATTAAACTAAGATATTTCGTGTCCTATTTATCAAAAATTACACAAGCAAAGATCATTCTGTCTTGGGCTGGGTTTTATGGTTTTATAACCCTTATGGCAAATCTTCCAGTATTCTGCAGGAATAATCATGAAATCACTTAATAAACAAATGCAAACAAAATGCTAATAATTCTCACAACATTTCTAATATTATTTTGCCAATAATTTGAAAGTCAGTTTATTTATAAAAAATTTTACTTAAGTCACATGAACTTGAAAAAGCATTTGACTAGTCTTTTTTATTGATAAAATGGTTGATTTATGCAGTTTTATTTTTCTTTAAGACAATGAATTATAGCTCTGTATTTATAGTAGAGAAACATTGTGTACACAACACATAAATATGTAAACCTATTAGGCATGCTGACAGAAGTATGTCTTTTTTTTTTTTTGGAATGAAATTAAAACACTTTTTAATTTGCTTATTTATTTATTTATTTATTATTTATTATTTTTTATTTTTTATTATACTTTAAGTTCTAGGGTACATGTGCATAACGTGCAGGTTTGTTACATATATATATTTGTGCCATGTTGGTGTGCTGCACCCATCAACTCGTCAGCACCCATCAATTCATCAAGTATGTCTTATAGATTCATAAGACCTCTTGTTTTTCCTATCCTAGACTTTTAAATGTTTTGTCTTTTTATTTTTGTTTATTTTTAATATTTGTCTTTTTATTTTTATTTTTGTTTTTGGGGAACAGGTGGTGTTTGGTTACATGGATAAGTTCTTTAGTAGTGATTTCTGAGATTTTGGTGTACCCATCATCTGAGCACTGTACGCTGACCAATGTGT
>NW_016838290.1:0-3523 GCF_001698545.2 Rhinopithecus bieti | reverse complement strand
CACAGTCAGGAGATCTATTTCTGATGTATTTCTAAGGCTAAAAACAAAAAATGCTGTTAATGCATAAATAGTCAAAAAGTCATGCGCTGTGGTTTTACAGGGACTTCTATTTCTAAAGATGATTGTTGCATGAGGGCCTCTGCCTTTATGAAGGGAAATGTGTAAATTTTAACTAGCTCTGTATTACAATGTTTTGTTTTGAAAAGAAGATCATGTTTCTGCATTAAAAATTCCTAATCAAATCTTTAACATTAACATTTAGAACAGGGACAGAAACTTCTGTTGTCTCCTAAGTGTTTTGTTGTTGCTGTTTAGTTTTAAATCGTTTTTTAGAAGTTTTATTGAGGTATAATTGATATAAAAAATTGTACACCTTTAATATATTCACTTGGGTGAGTTTGGACGTGTGCAGACACCAATAGCATCATCACAACCAAGGTACTGAACATACTTATTCACCTCCAAAATTTTCTTTTGTTCTTTTTGAATGGTGGTAGTATATTTTTAAGAATTCAGCCTTCGAGCAGGGTACTAAGGACCTTCAACAAGAAATGGGAAAGTAAATGAACTAAGTCCGTATAAAGGGTTAGCTCTCAGTGAGATATTCAAATTATGACCAATTCCTCAAGAGGCTTGTAAACTGACTGTGGGTTTCCAGTTTGCTTATTCCCAGGTAAGCCTTCATTTGCTCATTCACCTATTCATTCATATATCCACTCATTCATTCTCAAGAAGAGGTATTTGTCCATATCTCACCATGTGGGTGAGCAGGTGGTCAGTTCTCACTTCATTTGCCATTAAGTGTACTCACCCTTGAGCTCCAGGATATTTTCTCTCACTTTGCTTCATTACCAAAGTGGGTATCAAGATTCCCTCCCCTACCTTCTTTTTCTTTATTCAATGTTTAACAGCTGGAGTTAATTTCTTGACTCCTTTAGTGGCACATGCATATATATACCACTCAAGGCCTGTTGGATTAAACTGTTAAATTTGTCATTTAGCTAATGTTTTCTCAGAACCAGAAATATTAAACAGATTCAATCGTTGAAATTATTTCAAAAAATAATCATAGAATGGAAATAAACTACAGAAAGTAGGGAACATGAGTTACTAAATCTCCTAGGAAACATTTGCAGAAGATGGTAAAGTATCCAGTCTCATTGTTATAAATGAATTTCAAAGAATCTCAGAGCAGCTTTACAAAATTGTACGGCACAAACAAATGGCAGCCAACCTCTGTAGTCAACACAAAATACTCTACCATCCTTTGTACCTCCTTAAATTAAGCCAATTTCTGCTTACACAGAAAATCTGTGGAAAAGATTGCTTAGAATATGCAAGCACATTAATCTGGAAGCCACAAGAGAAGCTTGCTTCAGAAAACTTCTTAATATTTTTCTTGAGTTATTCTCCTTATGCTTTTCACATTACAGCAATACCAAGTTATCATGATGTATTTTCTTCACTCCCAGAGCAAGATAAGACTCTAGTTGTTGCTGGAAACTATGCATTGTCTAACTATGGGTTCACATTCTCCCACAGTGATTCTGGAATCATATACACAAATGAGGTCATTGCTGTCAGATCACTGGGATGAAGACTCAACTTCTCTACTCACTGGCCATATAAATATAGATACAGTACTCAAATCCTCTGAGGCTTAGCTAATTATCGGTTGATTTGGTCTACACTTACCACATTAACTATTTGAAAGGATTCATTGATATAATATGTGCTGAGAACAGTTCCTGACTCATAACCATTATTAAGGCAATATTTACCAATGTGTGACTTTAAAACAGATACTACTATTAGATAATAATTCATACTATACTTTCAATATTTAAACAACAGAATTATAATTTTGTGAAATAAATTTTGCACTGAAAGAAACAGAAAATCTAATTCTATAATTATTTTTTACAATATTGGGTCATAGATCCAACAAAGAATATATGACTGGGTTAGACATATGTATTTATTTATGCAACTGGTAATAAAATTCTTCACTCATTCCTAGATTTGAATCCCAGATGCTCTGCGTAGCAGCTAGATAGTCGTGGACAAGTTGCTTCATGTGTCTGTACCTCGATTTCCTCATTTGCACTTTAATTTTCTTATGTGATAAATATCAAATTACTTAACTCAGAGCTATGAGGTCGGTTTTATCTGAGAGAATACAGAATAAAACACTTAGCACACATTTCCTAGCATTCAGCATGCATAATACTCAAGGAAATTTTAGATCTCTGTACATGATTAATATATTAAATCCTCAAACTGACTGTAATGTCTGAAAATGCATGTTTTTATGTCACTGTACCTCTCACTGCACTTGGCACAGTGTTGTGAATATACTTGCCATTTGTATGTTCTTTCTACCATACAATTCTGCCACTCCAATTAGCATATTGTGTTGGAAAACAATTGAGTGCTTGCTTTATGTGTTACTAAATTTATACGGAACTGCACTGACGCTTCCTTGCCTTCAGATGCTGGGACTCACTGGTTGCTTTCTAGTTCTCAGGAGTCTCTATTTGACTCTGTCCTTTACACTTGCCCTGCAACATCACCCTCAGCCCTAGACAAAGCCAACATCATTTCTAAAAACCTTCAAATATGTCTGTAATTCACTCTATGAATGTTTTCATTCTATCAAAACCCCGACCTCACTAACTCAATGGAGCAATATAGGATGATAAAGTAGTTTACATGAAAAGTCATAGCAAGTTTGCTTTGTTTATTCATCCAAACGTATGTTTTTAAAGGACAAGGCTTTTATCTGAAACGAAATTAAAATTTGAAATTTCAAATAATGTGACTAATAGATTATGAATTCATTTCCAAATATAGAAATAATTAAAATACTTGGGGGTATAGAAAAAGATGAGTGCTGTATCTATTCTTATATTAATTTTACCCTAGCTACCAGAATTTAGTTTTTGTCTTTTTTTTCCTCTCTTTTTCTTTTTATGAGATGGAGTCTCGCTCTGTCGCCCACGCTGGAGTGCAGTGGCTCGATCTCCGCTCACCACAAGCTCCGCCTCCCAGGTTGACGCCATTCTCCTGCCTCAGCCTCCCGAGTAGCTGGGACCACAAGCATCCGCCACCACACCCGCCTAATTTTTTTGTATTTGTAGTAGAGTTGGCGTTTCACCGTGTTAGCCAGGATGGTCTCCATCTCTTGACCTCGTGATCCACCCATCTCAGCCTCCCAAAGTGCTGGGATTACTGATGTGAGCTATGGCGCCTGGCCCAGAATTTAGTATTTTTAATATCAACTGAGAGATTTAAGGCTATTATGATTTTCCTATTTAGATTTTCCTCTTCTGTTTATAACTCAGTTAAAATAATTTGACAGTATACACTGTGATGTGTCCCTATATATCATTTAAAACACATATTTGGAAGCAAAAATTTTTATGTGTATATATATATAAATTTATATATATATACATATAAATTTTTTTTATCGTTCTGTTTCCCAGGCTGGAGCTCAGTGGCTCAATCTCTGCTAACTGCA
>NW_016838289.1:0-812 GCF_001698545.2 Rhinopithecus bieti | reverse complement strand
AGGCTGATTGGCAGGCAGGCTGCCTTCCCTCCACCTGGAGTCAGGTCTCCAGCCAGAGTTCCAGACCCAGAGAACAAGTGCTCACACTAGTAAGCAGGCCTCTGAGGCAGGGTGTCTTGTCCCGTGGTGAAGAGAGGGTGTGGGCAGGGCAGGGAGGCCAGCAGAGAAAGGCATAGGGAGCAGACTCTGTGGGCTTGTAGGAGGCAGGTCTGCGGCCCCTCCCTGAACCACAGCCTAATGCCCCCTGCACCCCATGCCTATGTTCCAGCTTCCTGGGTCTGCAAGTCCTGCTGTGTGGCAACCTCCACGTACCCAGAAGAGATTCCAGTCAGACACCCGCCCCACTGTCCTGGCTAAGGAGCTGCTTCCTGTTGCCAGCATGGCCTACTCTTGCCTCTTTGACGCCCCTAGCTGCCACACTGTTTTGGCTCCTGGATCCTTTCGCCTCCCTGCCCTTCCACTCTCTGACCCCCATCGCTCTGCTTCTCATTACTTGAGGAGGGAAGAAACTCCTGATCATTGGCCAAAGGGACTTACCCCTGGAGAGGCCAAGTGCCTTCTAGGAAGGTAGGAGGCTGAGGCACAGCCTGTCCAGAGAGACCGGGTCACTCCCCCGGATACAAACGGAAACTGCAGGTCAAGGGCTGACAACGATGCAGGATGCTCGATGCTGCCTCCCCCGAGCTCTGCTTGCCACCCCTCACTCCCCCATTTTGTGTAATAAAGCTCCCTGTGTATTCCCGTGTGCTGACTGTCTTATACTCACTAAGGGGGCAGGGCTGACCAGGATGGAAAGGCTGGGCCAGTGACCA
>NW_016838288.1:0-622 GCF_001698545.2 Rhinopithecus bieti | reverse complement strand
CAATCAAGACACTGTGGTATTGATGTCAGAAAGATAAATATATATATGGAACAGAATAGAGAGTCAACCAATTTTAACAAAGGAGCAAAGGCAATTAAATAGACAAAGGAGAGTTTTCTAATAAATGGTTCTGGAACAATTGTATATTCATAGGCCAAAAGAGTGAACTTTAATCCATAACTCACACCATATAACAAAAAATAACTCAATTTGGATTATACATCTAAATGTAAAACCTACAATTACAAAACTTTAAGAAGTGTTTGTGGGGCAGAACAAGATGGCCGAATAGGAACAGCTCCAGTCTCCAACTCCCAGCGCGAGCGACACAGAACACTGGTGATTTCTGCATTTTCAACTGAGGTACTGGGGTCATCTCACTAGGGAGTGCTGGACAATCAGTGCTGGTCAGCTGCTGCAGCCCAACCAGCGAGAGCTGAAGCAGGGCGAGGCATTGCCTCACCTGGGAAGCACAAGGGGAAGGGAATCCCTTTTCCTAGTCAGGGGAACTGAGACACACAACACCTGGAAAATCGGGTAATTCCCAACCCAATACTGCACTTTCAGCAAACGGACACACCAGGAGATTATACCCACACCTGGCCGGGAGGGTCCCACGGCC
>NW_016838287.1:0-1879 GCF_001698545.2 Rhinopithecus bieti | reverse complement strand
TTCAGCTGGGCTTCCTTAACGCTCAGTTCCTCCCAGCGCAGGTTCAGGGCTTCCATTCTGCGCTGAAACATCTTTGGGGTGGGGGTGGGGGTGAGGGAGCAGAGAGGTCAGGAGGGCCCCTGACATGAGTACCGAGGAAGACCCCGGCATCCCTGCCCCAGAGGCTCCATGCCCAGGCCCAAGAGGGTCCATAGGAGCCTCCCACTTTCTATCCCATGCCTGGCTCAGAGCAGAGCATACCTGGACAGTGGTACCCCCAAGACCCAGATCCTTTCTGTTCTCCCCAAAGAGACCAGACCACATAGAGGACTCCTGGCTCTAGCCACCCCACCCAGACAATGGAGGGCTGTCTACAGGCTCTCCCGTTGCCCCAGCCCACTCTCCTCCTTTCCTGCCCCTCTGCACTCCATCCCCGAGTCCCCACCTTCTTCTTCTGCAGCATATTATGATGCATGATTTTCATCTCCTTTTTCTTCTCCAGTAGCCGGATGGATGGGGACTCCGACTGTCCCTGAACATTGGGGAGTTTCCTGCCCAAGATATGAACACGAAAGGTCTGTGTGTTCTGAGAAGGGGTAGGCTGGGGCTGGGAGTAACCCGTGGAGACAGATACCCATGGGGAAGGAGAGGGGCCTCTCTCCCTTTTGGAGGGAAGGAATGTTGTGTTGAGAAGCACAGAGGGCCATGCAGGAGTGAGCTGGGGAGGGTGATGGGGTGGAGACCAGCGTGATGGGGTGGACTAGTGCCAGGGTTATTTGGGGCACTGGGTTACAGGAGAGGAGGGGACAGATAGGTTGGAAGATGAGGCATGGGATGGGTGTGAGTGGTCCCAGGCACAGAAGGGTGGGCAAGCCAGGCCTCAGACACTCACTGGAGCATCTGCAGCAGCCGCTCCCCATACTGCAGCCGGAAGTACTCAGCCAGATCTTCCTCTTCCATGATACCCAGACTCATGGTGGCAGTGACCTCACGGCCCAGGCAGCTGACTCTTCACAGTGAAATGGTGGGTAGCAGAGCCACAGGTGGCTCAGGGGTGGTGGCTGCGCTCTTGCTTCTCCCTTCGGCCTTCAGGGTCCCACAGATGATAGTGTTCGAGACTCCACAGAAGGTGGCTGGAGACAGGATGGGCGGCTCAGGAGGATGCGCTGGGGCAGTGATGGGAGATGTGGTTACCTAGCAACAGGCTGCCTGGTTCTGCGGCCCACAAGCCCAGGCGCTGCCCTCTGCCCCCTGCCCCCATTGGTCGTCCCCTTGCTGGGGTCATGCTCTTGCTTCTGCCGTTAGCCCTCAGGAACTCTGGGAAGGCATTAAGCCTGCTTAGATGCTGGTTGCCATGGAGCCCAGAGCCAGGAGGCAGCTTTGGGTGAGTGTGGCTGAGAAGGGGCATTGGGTACAGGAGCTGTCTTGTGTGGGCGCCCTGCTCCTGGGGCCTCCCCGGGTTCAGGTGTGGGTGAGGGTGAGGGAGGGGCTGGGCCTTGGTCGGATGGCGGTGAAGAAGAGCAGAGAAAGAAAGGAGGCGCTTAGCGGCAGCTTAGCGGCAGCAGGGGTGGAGTCACGAGGAGGCCGGAGGTTAGAAACCAGGCGGCCAGGGGGCGGCAGGCCCAGCACTCGGTGGTGGGTGGTGGGGTAAGGGGGGATTACCCGTGAAATCAGGTGGTCTAGGGCCAGGTTGGTCCATAGAGGTAGCTGTAAGACATCCTCTGCTCCTGCCCAGGGATCTCCTCGTATCTGGAAGCTCTTTCTGCTGCTTGATTTGGTGCCTATCATGGGAATTTTCGTGGTCTTGATCCTTGCACACCACCATCCCTCTCTGGAGTCTCACTGCCCTCCTAGGGGCCTTGAGCAAGACGCAGGGCTGTCTGGGATTTACAGAGGTCTC
>NW_016838286.1:0-814 GCF_001698545.2 Rhinopithecus bieti | reverse complement strand
TTGGCTGGCTCTGTGCCTGTCAAAGCTTCCAGACTGCAATGGTGGTTGGTGAGGTTGGGGGACAGACTGCACCCTTGCAGCAGCAGTTGCAGGGCAGGATGCATGCAAACATGTGTGCTGGTAGGGAAAGGAAAGCAAAATTTGCCCATGCACACACATGCCTGCAAAGCAATGTGAGGGGTTGCAGTGAGCCAGGGGGAAGCTGCAGTGTGGAGAGGGAGCAGGTAGGTTGCTGTATGGCCATGGGGGCCACCACACTGGAGCTATCCACTGGTCAGGCATGGTCCATTAACACAGAAGCTATGATGAAACCCCCAGGGAACCCAAGGCTGACCTACAAGCAGGTGCTGCCAGGCTGGGTCCCTGGGAAAGACCAGCAGACCAAGGGGTGATTAGGTCAGACTGGCCCCATCTGATGGGCAAGACTTCCCTGCAGAGTTCAGGTTAAACAGTTTCCTTAGGGCTAAAGTCTCCTATGGGAAAAAGTTGAGCCTAAGAGGATGGCCATCCTGGCCATGCTCCACTACAGATGCTCCTGCACCAAACCCTCTGGGCATCCTGTTCCACTTGTCTAGGCAGCTCTCCCTGCCAACTCAAGTGTTTGTGATGATCAATGGGGTCTCCTCCTGTCAGGATTTCAGAGGGCTGTGATGAGAGTGGATTGTTCCTTGTCAGTTCAACTCACTTGTTCCCCTGAAGTTGTTGGGGGCCAGGAATGAGTCCCGGTGTAGGGTAGCCCCATGCAGTGTTCCCAGCTTCCTCCCCCTTCAGCTCAGCTTCTCTGTCTTCCCTCTGTCCGCTCTCAGTGCCTTTA
>NW_016838285.1:0-2720 GCF_001698545.2 Rhinopithecus bieti | reverse complement strand
CCACACACTGGGACCTGTCGTGGGGTAGGGGGAGTGGGGAGGGATAGCATTAGGAGATATACCTAATATAAATGGCGAATTAATGGGTGAAGCACACCAACATGGCACGTGCATACATATGTAACAAACTTGCACATTGTGCACACACCTCCTAGAACTTAAAAGTATAATAAAAAAAATTATTACTGGTAGATGATTATAAATCTGCTTTACCCTTTATCTAAAAAGCTAAATCCTTGTGGCGTTAAGATTTTCTTTCTCCAACCCCAGTTTCCATTACTTGGAGACACATTGCTGGTCAGCCAATTGAATGGTGATATTTCGGGGAAAGACAGAAATAATTCCTACCATCTGGATTTTTTCAGAATTGGGAAGGGAGAAAAACTATCCCCAAAGACAATGAAAATCCATTCTAGCAAGATGGTGCAATGACCTGCAAAGAAAAATGCACTCCAGGCACACCCGGGGGCACAGTGCAGAGGCTCTCCAGAGGGTGGTCATTGAGTACTTCGGTGAACAGAATAGGGGTGGAAGCATCCACATGATAGGATATCCTGACTTGACACTAGAGTCAGGCCTATTAACATTCCAGCTAGTACTGCCACACCCTGAGTGTGTCATCTTGAAAAGATTTGTTTTCTTATTTCAACTTACATGTTTATTGAGTATACAATGCATTTTATTGACAGAACTTGAAAGATGGGAAAGTATTCTCAAAAAAACATAAAAATGTGACTATCAGAAAAAAATCTAATGATATTTTTAATTTGTTAAAAATTATTATTTTGTTTGTTCTACTCCTGAGAATGTGTAATAAGTATCTGAGGTCTGTACTTTCCAGGGGTGGTTTCAAGCAGAATCTCAGGGCTTAGTTTTAGGGATATTACTGGGTGAAAAGGAAAAATTCTTTTCCTTTATATCTGCAGATAAATTAATACAGTTCCACAAGAAATTGTGGTAGGTCAATTGGTGATTTACAAAAAAAAAAAAAAAAAAAAAATCAGTTTCTCTTTTCTGTATGGTGGAGTATTTGTGAGAGTGGATAAATCTATTCTGTAGGTGGGTGCGGTGGTTCACGCCTATAATCCTGGCACTTTGGGAGGCCGAGGCAGGTGGATCACCTGAGCTTGGGAGTTCGAAACCAGCCTGACCAACATGAAGAAACCCTGTCTGTACTAAAAATACAATATTAACCAGGCCCACACCTGTAATCCCAGCTACTCGGGAGGCTGAGGCAGGAGAATAGCTTGAATCCAGGAGGCGGAGGGTGTGGTGAGCCAAGATCTCGCCATTGCACTCTAGGCTAGGCAACAAGAGCAAAACTCCGTCTCAAAAAAACAAAACAAACAAAAATTAAATGAATAACCTTGACTGGAAATCAGAGACCTGAGCCCGTTGGCTGCAGGCTAAGGCCAATCTTGACCTGTCAAATGAGTTCATGACTAGCACAGTCATTTCTTCTTGGGGAGCTTCCCCTGCAGCTGTCCCAGCCTGCTCAGAGCAGCCATTGAAGGAGCCTTTATACTGAGTGAAGCTCCAGAGCCCTGGAAAGCTGGGAATGCACAGGCAGACATGGTGAGAGGTGAAATGCGAAGCAGGTTGTGATATCCTCTGTGAGAGTGTAATTGTTATTTTCCTGAGGCTGTTTCTTGATACTGTCAAATTCAGATGTAGGTAAGAAGTGATTTTATTCTAAAGGAGTATTGCAATGGGGAAGGCATCAAGCATCAGATCTACAGGCATCTCAAAAGAGGCAGAAAAGGGCTGTGTTTCATATGGAGAAGCAAACAAGATTAGAAGGAAGATGGGAGAGAGAGAGGAGAATGGAGAATGGCAAAATCACATTCAAGGGTAGAGAATGTTTCACCCTAAAGTCAGCCTTTTCTTAGGAGGGGCATAAAGGTGGGGTGTATATCAGCCTTTTCTCTGGAGGGGCATAAAGGCGGAGAAGTCCATAAACGAACTGATAGAGATGAAAACCATGACACGAGAACTACGTGACAAATGCACAAGCTTCAGTAACTGACTCGATCAACTGGAAGAAACAGTATCAGCCATTGAATATCAAATGAATGAAATGAAGCGAGAAGAGAAGTTTAGAGAAAAAAGAGTAAAAAGAAATGAACAAAGAGTAAAAAGAAATGAACTCAGTCTGAAGATGGACCAGAGTCTGGGAGCCTGAGGAAGGGAGAGAAACTTAAGCAAAATTTGTTTAACAAGTATTTTGTTCTGAACACCGAAGACAAAATTATTTGTTTATGAGGGAAAAATGAGAATTTAAAGAGTCTGAATTCGTGATATCTAAAAGAGGAAGCATCATCTGAGTCATAATGAAAAGGGTATTTATTTGCAGTAAGCTGCTTCTACAAAACACAAAGGATGGAGGATTCTTAATCATGGCTGTTTATCAAGATTTACTACCTGCCCAATTTTTTCCCTGCCTTATTTGTCCTATACATTTTTTTTTTCCATTTGGTTTTCCTGAGTTGTATCCTATATAATAACCTGGTAAATATAGGTAAAATTTCTCTGCTAAGTTCTGGGAGTAGTTGTATTGAATTATTAAACTTGAGCAAGGGGGTTATGGAAGCCCATGATTTATGGACAGTGGCTCAGAAGTATAGGTGGAATCGCTGGAACCCAGGAGGCAAAGGTTGCAGTGAGCCAAGATGGCGCCATTGCACTCCAGGGTGACAGAGTGAGATTCTGTCTCAAAAATA
>NW_016838284.1:0-1845 GCF_001698545.2 Rhinopithecus bieti | reverse complement strand
ACTGCCACCAGCAGAGACAGTCCAGTCATGTGGTCGCCTACAATAAACATCAAGTGAGCATTTGCCATGGGAAAGAACAATGCACACGGCCTCTCGTGCTCTCGATCGACATTACTGCTTGTTTCTAAGAGAATAACCTGTTCATCCACTGCACAAGCTGCTCATCTTGTTCTCTTTTAAAAATGTCGTGGCTCTCATGCAGAACATCCATGTTTTCGCTGTCTGCCATTAATTCACGAATTTTCTTAGCCACCTAAACAAAATTATTATGATGTTACAAATCAAACACTCATCTCAACAAAATAGATAAATACTAAGGAAAGACAGAAAGAATCCCTGCCTCAAAATCTGAGGGAAGAGCAACACTGCAATGTTACGGCTCATGGGCAAAGCCAATAATGACTGCATCAAGTCTAACATATTAATAATGTCTAGACAGTATCAATCTATCTGTATTTTACTAAAAATAAACTTTAACTGAAATTCACAGTGACAGTTCACTCACTTTCACCTATGTGTTATTTTCTTTGACATTCCTTGGCAAGCGAAATTTTTCTGTGTCTCATAATATTGGCATCTTTTTACACTATAGCCAAAGAATGTTTTCGCATCCCAAAAGTGATTCCAAAATATCATGCAATACCTTTTCAAGAAACAGACGGGGCAACGGTGTTCTTTTGTCAAGGGCCACAGCAACGCGGGAGGCCATGCAGTACCTCTGGAACCACGCCCACTTGTGTGTCTCGGCACAGCAAGGGAGAGTGTCCAGCTCCAGGTCACAAGCAAGAGCTACCAGTACCTGCAGGCATCGAAAATGACAAACACAGGGACACTCAGAAATGCAGTGAACAGGCCAAGGTTTCTGTGACTCCTTCCGCAGGACCTCCTATTCCAGGATGACTGCCATGGGCACAGCAAGGATACGGCCACCATCAGTGATGTGGAGATAGATCTCTGACCGTTCCTAGCCACCTGCCATAGAACAACTCTTGTTGCCTGTCATTAAGTGACAAGAACACCTGTGCATCTCAAGGCATGCTAATGGTGACAGGCTTATGGTTTAAGGGTTTAGATTACACGATCATTTCTTGAGATTTTTTCATATTTGACTTCAGCAATACCTACAGCTGCCCTCAGAGGCCTAAAACACACACACTGCACATGACAGCTCTCAGTGGCTCTTTCAGTCAAATAGCTCTATTGTCACTTTAAAAAATAAGTCAAACATTACCTTAAAGAACGTGCTGTGGAGCAGCTGTTTGCCACCCCTCACAATTGGATCTTCATATTCAAACTGCCTCTGCAAAGCTTCTGGAAGACCTTTCACCAAAGCAGCAAGAGCACTACCTGTAAAACTCTAAGAAACAACAGAACAGTATTCCATCACAGGAATCCAGGCTGCAGAGGAGGGTGACCATTTGTTTCTATGGTCAAATGTTTTATTATGTTGGTACTATTTCTTCTAAAAAACAAAAAAAGCTTATCGAAATTCTCAAGTAGGAAAAAAGCTAAAAGAACATAAACACTAAAATAAAAAAGAGGAGTCTGAAGACTCATCTCAGAATGTTTGTTTACACTGATTTCAGTACATCCGCTTCCAGAGAAACAGTCCCTCTCTGGCCCACAAATGCTGCCTGTCTCCTCCCATGGGTAGGATCAAAAGGGACTACGTTAGTCAGCAAAATACAGGGGAGGCCGTCAGTTAGCCTCATTGTAAAGTCCAATCAACATAATCCTGTGTTCACAGCTGTCCACAGATTTTCACAAAATCAAAGTCCAATCTGAACTCAGTATACACTGCAACTGCGCAAAGTCTGGATGAGACCAAGGCCTCCTTTTTCTTTT
>NW_016838283.1:0-1202 GCF_001698545.2 Rhinopithecus bieti | reverse complement strand
CATTGCAGATTTCAAGGAAACTTTGATAGCAAACTTGTCACTGAAGAGAAACTTGTATCTCTCTGAGTTACATTCACACATCACAATGCAGTTTCTCCGAAGGGATCTTTGCAGTTTCCGTCTGAGAATATTTCCTTTTTCACCGTACCCTCAATGAGCTCCCAAATATCACTTTGCTGAATCCACGAGAACAGTGTTAGCAAACTTTTCCAAGAAGGGAAGGGTGGAACTCTGTGTGATGAAGTCACACATCAGAAAGCAATCTCTCAGAAAGCTTCTCTGTAGTTATTATCTGAGGATATTTCCTTTTTCACCATGTGCCTCTATTGGCTCCCAAATATCACTTTGCAGATTACACGGAAAGAGTGTTAGCAAACGTTTTGTGAGCAATACATTGTAACTCTGTGAGACGAATTAAGAGATCACAAAGACGTTTCTCAGAAAGCTTCTTTCTCGTTTTTAACTGATGATATTTCATTTATCAGCGAAGGCCTCAATGCGATCCAAAGTAGCCCTTCTCAGATTCCTGAAAGACAGTGTTAATGGCCTGCTCCATGAAACATAAGTGTAACTCTGTGAGATGAATTCACACATCACTGAGAAGTTTCTAAGGAAGCTTCCTTCTAGATTTCTTCTGAGCGTATTTTCTTTGTTACCGTGAGCTTCAGTGCGCTAAGAGGTATCCCATTGCAGATTTCAAGGAAACTGTGATAGCAAACTCGTCACTGAAGAGAAACTTGTAACTCTGTGAGTTACATTCACACATCACAATGCAGTTACTCAGAAGGGTTCTTTGCAGTTTCTGTCTGTGGATATATCCTTTTTCACCATAACCCTCAATGAGCTTCCCAAATATCACTTTGCTGAATACAGGAGAACAGTGTTAGCAAACTGTTCCAAGAAGGGAAGGTTGGAAGTCTTTGTAATGAAATCACACATCAGAAAGTAATCTCTCAGACACCTTCTGTCCTGTCATAATCCGAGGATATTTCCTTTTTAACCATGGGCCTCTATTGGCTCCAAAATATGACTTTGCAGATTCCACGAGAGGAGTGTTATCAAACATGTGATGAGCAATAAGTTGTAACTCTGTGAGACGAATTCACAGATCACAAAGAAGTTTCTCAGAAAGCTTCCTTCTCGTTTATCACTGATGATATTTCCTTTATCAGCGTAGGCCTCAATGTGATCCAAAGTAGCCC
>NW_016838282.1:0-619 GCF_001698545.2 Rhinopithecus bieti | reverse complement strand
GCCTCAGCCTCCCCAGTCGCTGGGATTACAGGCATGTGCCACCACACCCAGCTAATTTAGTATTTTTAGTAGAGATGGGGTTTCTACATGTTGGTCAGGCTGGTCTTGAACTCCCGACCTCAGGTGATCCACCCACCTCAGCCTCCCAAAGTGCTGTGATTACAGGCATGAGCCACCATGCCCAACCAGCTTCCTCCACTTTTCTGACCCTCACTCTGGCTTTCTGTCTGGATATTCCAGCAATTCTTCCTGGTCTTCCCCTCCCTCCAACCTAGCTGTGCAACTGTCCTCTGTTCCAACTGTTCTGCAATTCACCCAGCTTTTTGCAGTGCAACTTATTTATTTTGCCTGTAAGTCCTCACACATGTGAATTCCTCTGGTAGGAGTACTTTTGACTCCTCTGTGGCTTTTTTTTTCTGTAATTTCATCTTTTATTTTAGGTTCAAGGAATACATGTGCAGGTTTGCTACATGGGTATATCATGTAATGCTGAGGTTTGGGGTACAATTGATCCCATCACCCAGGTACTGAGCATAGCACCCAATAGGTAGTTTTTCAAACCTTGAAAAGCTCCCTCCCTTTAGTCCCCATTGTCTACTGTTGTCATTTTTTTTTTTTT
>NW_016838281.1:0-1845 GCF_001698545.2 Rhinopithecus bieti | reverse complement strand
GGTCAGGGTGATACTGGCTTCATGGAATGAGCTAGGGAGGGTTCTCTCCTGCTCAGTTTTTTGGAACAGTTTCAGTAAAGTTGGTACCAGTTCTTCTTTGTATGTTTGATAGAATTTGACTGTGAGCTCATCTTGACCTAGGCTTTTCTTGTTGAGAGAATTTGTTATTAGTCTGTTCAGGATATCTTGTTTTTCATGGTTCAGTCTTACAAGGTTCTGTTTCCAGGAATTTATCCAAAGAGCTGGCTTTTCAATTCAGTGATCCTTTGTTTTTGTTTCATTTTGTTTTGTTTGGTCTCCATATCATTTAGTTCTACTCTGATCTTTGTTATTTCTTTTCTTCTGCTAGCTTTGGGTTTGTTTTTTTTTCTTTTTTTCTTTTTTTTTTTTTCCAGTTACTTTAGTGAGTTAATTTGTAATCTTCCTATTCTTTTGGTGTAGGCATTTGATGCTATAAACCTCCCTCTTAACACTATTTTGGCTGGATCCCAAAAGTTTTGGTATATTCTGTCTCTATTTTCATTTGTTTCAAAAGATTTTTTTAATTCTTTCTTAACTTTGTCGTTGACCCAAAGATTATTCAGGAGTGTGTTGTTTAATTTCATGTATTTGTATCATTTTGAGAATTCCTCTTAATATTGATTTCTAGTTTTATTACACTGTGTTCTGAGAAAATACTTGATGTGATAAATTTGTTTGAAATTTATCAAGACTAGTTTTGTGGCCTGACATATGCTCTATTTGTGAGAATGTTTCAGGTGCTGATGAGAAGAATGTATATTCTGCAGTGTTGGATAGAATGTTCTCTAAGTGTCTGCTAGGTCCATTGGGTCTAAAGTTCCATTTAACTCCTGTGTTTCTTGATTTTCTGCCTCAGTGATCTGTCTAGGGCTGTGACTGGGGTGTTCAAGACCCCCAGTATTATTGTATTGCTGTCTGTATCTTTCTTTAGGTTTAGTAACATTTGTTTTATGAATCTGGGTGCTCCAGTGTTGAGTACATATGTTTTTAATATTATTATATCCTTTTGTTGAATTGATATCATCCTTTATCATTAGATAATGACCTTTGTCTCTTTTTTGCTGTTTTTGATTTAAAGTTGGCTTAATTTATTATAAGTATAGCTACTCCTTTAATGCTTCTTGTTTTCCTTTGCATAGAATATCATTTTCTACCACCCCCATTCCGCCAGCTTTTTTTGAGATGGTGTCTTGCTCTGTTGCCAGGTTGGAGTGCAGTGGTGCGATCTCAGCTCACTGCAACCTCCGCCTCCCGGGTTCAAGCAATTCTTCTGCCTCAGCCTCCTGAGTAGCTAGGATTAACAGGCGTGCATTACCATACCAGCTATTTTTTGTATTTTTAGTAAAGATGGGGTTTCACCATGTTGGTCAGGCTGGTCTGAAACTCCTGACCTCATGATCCGCCTGCCTCAGCCTCCCAAAGTGTTGGGATTACAGGCATGAGCCACTGCACCCTTTATCTTTAGTCTATGTGTCTTTACCAGTAAGGTGAGTTTCTTGTAGGCAGCATAGAGTTGGTTCATTTTTAAAATCCATTCTGCCTATCTACATCTTTTAAGTGGAGCATTTAATTCACTTACATTTAAGGTTAATATTGATACATGAGGTTTTCTTCCTGTCATGGTGTTATCACTAGTTGTTTTATGGATTCGTTTTTCTTCATGTTTTTTCTTCTGTGTCTTTGTGATTTGGTTCAGTTTTTTCTTTATGCTATGCTACCTCTAGGCTAGTAGAGCAACTAAGAGGTTATCCTTAATAATTTCTACTGGCCTATTTGCTCCTAAATTTCTCTGCCTCTTTATCCTTGGACATAAGCAGAAAGTTT
>NW_016838280.1:0-3545 GCF_001698545.2 Rhinopithecus bieti | reverse complement strand
GGGCCTTGCTGTGGATTCACCTTTGGCTTAAGGGAATGTTGTAGCTGGTTTGACCTTTTATTCAAGGCACGAAAACTTTCTCCATATCAGCAATAAGGCTGTTTTGCTGTCTTATCATTTGTATATTCATTGGTGTAGCATTTTTAATTTCCTTCTAGAACTTTTCCTCTGCATTCACAACTTGGCTAACAGGCCTAGCTTTCAGCCTTTTGGCTTTTGCCATGCCTTTCTCAATTAGCTTAAGCATTTCTAGATTTTGATTTAAAGTGAAAGATGTGCGAGTCTTCCTTTTACTTGAACACTTAGAGGCCTTTGTAGGTTATTAATTGGCCTAATTTTAATATTGTTATGTCTCAAGGAATAGGGATGCCCAAGGAGAAGGAGAAAGACAGAATTGCTAGTCAGTGGATCATTCAGAACACACAGAACTTTATAGATTAAGCTCACTGTCTTATATGGGCACAGTTCATGGCACCCCAAGACAATTACTATAGTAGCATTAAAGATCACTGGTAATACATCACCATAACAGTTACAATAATAAGAAGAAAGTTTAAAATATTGCAAGAATTACCTAAATGACCCAGAGACATTGAAGTGAGCACATACTGTTGGCAAAATGGTACCAACAGACTAGTTTGATACAGGGTTGCCACAAACCCTCAATTTGTAAAAAGCACAGTATCCATGAAGCACAAGAAGATGAAGTACAATCTGAGGTGCATCTGCATTTTCTTCCACGTCATTAGGTGTCTTCTTATAACCTAAGTTTTAAATTTTCCTAGACAATAACTTAAATAATTTTAGGACATTATAAATTACTTCTCCCTTGAAGGATCACTTGCTTGTGCTCAGGAGTTTGAGACCAGCCTGGACAACATAGTGAGATCTTCTCTCTACTAAAATTTAAAAAAAAAATAGCCAGGCATGGTGGCAATCCTCCCACCTCAGACCAGCTACTTGGAGGGTTGAAGCAGGAGGATTACTTGAGTCAGGAAGTTGAGGCTGCTGTGAGCCATTATCACGCCACTGCACTCCTGCCTGGACAACAGCACAAGACCCTGTCTCCGAAGGGGAAAAAAAAAATTACTTCCCCTTTGATTATAGAACTTTGCGATGTATCAAGTTGATTAAATGGAGATAATTCAGGCATTAAGTATTTCATGCCTCTTGTGTTCTTCTAGTTTAAGTTCTATGATTCTATGATCTTAAGATATTTACCTTAATATATAGAGAGAAATATATATGCACACAAATTATTTCAATTAATAATTTGAAGTTTTTTCCATTTACTTGGTACTTAAAATGCAAGGAGAAATATTATATAGGATGGTTAATCACACATAAGGAAAATTCTTTTTGTACACTTGGCAGTCTGTGCTACAAATCCAATTTTCTGCTTTCTTACTTCCTTTGGACACTTCTTTGATGATATATATGTATGGCTTGGGGGAGGCGTTTGGCTTTTGTTTCCTGTAAGACGGATATCTGAGTTCCATAGATATCTGTTCCTTCTCTTTTGAAGCAAAGAGAATACTGGTTCTTTTATTTCAAGATCTGTAAGTTAAAATTGGACAGTTTGAAATGCATAATCTTTTTCTTTTTGAGACGGAGTCTCACTGTCGCCCAGGCTGGAGTAAAATGGTGCAATCTCAGCTCACTGCAGACTCCACCTCCCAGGTTCAAGTGATTCACCTCCTCAGCCTCCAGAGTTACTGGGATTACAGGTGCCTGCCACCATGCCTGGCTAATTTTTGTGTTTTTAGTAGGGACGGGGTTTTGCCATGCTGGCCAGGCTGGTCTCGAACGCCTGACCTCAAGTGATATGCCTGCCTCAGCCTCCCAAAGTGCTGAGATTACAGGCGTGAACCACTGCACCTGGTCTGAAATGTATAATCTTTTAAAACTGAAAGCCATATCTAATAGCGCTCTTAATTTGTCAAGAATCATTTAAGAAGTGCCAGCGCCCTTTCCCTGTCTAGCTATAAATGGACGATCATGCCCATCCTTTGGAGCCGGCAGTTTTGGTTCAGTCCTCTTGTCTCTGACTACTCACAGTCTGCAGGAAAGAGCAGGTTGTGACACTTGACTGGTTTATGAGAGCAGAAGCTGTTACGTGACACTTAGCACATACTGCTCCCAGAGGCCCCAGATGGGTCACTGATGCTTGGAACGCGCGTGCTTTATGAAGAAGCCGTCTAATAACGGAGATAGATTCCCTAATACCCATATCATCTTTCATTAACTCTCTTAAGAGTCACCCTAAAATTACTGTGCTGATCACTGTAATTTCATTAAGCATCCATTACAAAGCAAGCCTTTATGAGTTTAGCTTTTATTTAACAAATACATTTTTCTCTTTTAACTTGTGCCCTTTATAATCCATTGAAGCTTTAGAATAGTAGAATATTCGTGTTGAAAACGTCTTGGCATTCTGGTTT
Organism: Rhinopithecus bieti; assembly: GCF_001698545.2. NCBI lineage: Eukaryota > Metazoa > Chordata > Mammalia > Primates > Cercopithecidae > Rhinopithecus > Rhinopithecus bieti. Next base: position 1,104 of record NW_016838280.1, on the reverse strand, counting down.
ATCATCAGGTTTACAGATCTGGGACTGAAACCCCCACAAGGATAAATGGCTGCCTCGAGGCTGTCTTGTGAGTCCAGGGCATTATGTAACCAGCTTTCAGCACTATTGCTCTAAGGGTTGGATCTGCCTTTTTTTCTCTTCTTAAAAAATCAGTGCCTCTGCTTATACACAATTATGTTTTTAATTTAAATATGGAACTAACTCTTATAATTTTTACATGCTTATCATGAGAAGTGGTAATCCAGTTCCGTTTCCTTACCTCTAAAATTTCGCTGTCCAGAGACAACCACTTTTAATTTTTCTAGCTGTTGTATTTAGGGATTGGTGGTACAAGACTGATAATACAAGAATAACTAACCGGAATAGAGAAAATGTTTATACATTCAGTAAACTTTTCTTTGGTTTTAGATTCTCTATCTATGAGCTTTGGTTGTGTTATCGTTTTCTTGCTCTGGAAAACCGTAACTGAATGTGATCAAGATGCCTCTGAAGGTTCAGCTGAGAGAGCTTTGTTTTGAATGAAAAATCTCATTGTTTCCTGATAAAACTCTAGACCTAGAAATGGATTGGTTAAATCTAAAGACTAATGAAATCACTTAATCTAGTACAAAATAGTTTTAATAAATGAACAAAAGCTGTTAGTACTACTCTCTGAGGTAATTTAATGTCAGATTAACATTGAGAATGCAGTTTTGTCAGGGGATGTACTTCATTCATATGTGGGCCACAGAAGAAAAGATTGGCTGTTTCTTTCTGGAGATGGGTGGAGTTAAAAGAGCGAATGGGCCGGAATGGTTTAGCAGGCACATATTTATGTGTTATGCTTTACTTGCATTCTAAGCTTTTCTCCTAATATAAAAGCTAATAATTCATCAACGAGTAACCTCTGTGTCAGGTAGTGTGCTGAGTGTTTAAGTAGAAGTTAGGGAATAAAAATAGTTTCTATTCTCAGGAAGTTTATAGACTAGTCAGCAAAAAATACATCAGTAATTAAAACTCAGTAAAGTAAAACTTTTGTTTCTGGTTACAACAGAGTATCAGACCAAATCTCTGATGAGACTTCTGTAAAAACTGTTTAAAATACAAAATAAATATCTTTGAAGG
>NW_016838279.1:0-4771 GCF_001698545.2 Rhinopithecus bieti | reverse complement strand
TTAGTTTTCAGTACAGACTATTTTGAAGGTAACAAAACAATTTCTTTTTTTACTATCATGTTTATAACCTCATTGATTATACATGTCTGCAGATCACCCACATTTTCGTTATATAAGAAAAGAAAGAGCCTGAAAAATAGAGAATGGTTTTGTCATAGTGAAAATCCTCCAAACATAGGGAAGTTGAGCTGGAAACAGTTAGCCTGTACTTATAAAAATGTCTAAGATAAAATGTTTCTGTTCCCTAAAACAGAAAAAAAAAAAAAATACCAAAAAAGGACATGGAAATGTAATACATTAATTTTGTGTATTGCAAGGGAAAGCCTCGATTTTTGTCATTTGTTCATTCCTTTTAGAAACCCCATCCGTTTTATTTCTTGTTGATTGTTCTGGTTTACCATTTACCAGGTTTTCTCAGTGCACAAGCACATACCCAGGCTGGACCTATGTGGCCCCAAAACTCAAGGAAAAACAAAATATTTCAGCCAGATATCCAATCTGGTCTGCTAGATGTTCAATACATACACATATGAGAACATGAAACCTGTTGGCTACCTATGTATATTTTGATTTCTTTTTAATGCTTACCTTTAAATTTGTGTTTTAAATGTACAATTTAAAACGCCTTTTAATCTATTTAGCTGGGTCTGCTCATTGGAGTTTTCAATAAGCTGCTTGGCAAGAAACACCAGGTTGTGAATGCAAGGAACAAACTCTCCCACTGCTTTCTCAACATTTACCAGCTGAGATTCCTAATCTTTGGATTTGACTTGCTCAGTGTTCTAATCCTTTGTCTCCACTCCATCATGTCCCTTGACAACTGATTTTATTCTTCATCTGCTATTCAGGGCTTCCTTTCTCTCTTCCATGTGAGTCTTTATCTGCTTTTATATTTAGCATGCTTCATCCACGCAATTTTATTTCTTTTTGGTTTTTCTTGTGCCTTAACAACCCTCAGAAGAATGCTCTCTCTGTGTGCCCCAACAGCCAGCCAAGTAACGGACAACGTGGGATACAGGGAAAGCATAAGGCAGAAGATGTACCTGAAATTTCACAGGGACTGAAACTGACCTAGCACTCTTTAGCCCAAGACCCAGGTATCTGAAAAATGGCTCCTGCCCCTTTGAAGTAAAAGATTCTGGCTCAGAACTCCCCTTGGGAGGTCCCTGGTGCTATCAGGAAAGGAAAGCAAGTAGGGCTGTTGCTTTGCAGGTGTGATCGGAGCCAGAGCACATAACTGGGAGGAGTCAGCATCCACAAAGCCAAGAGGGTCTGCCTTTGCCAAGGCTACCTGGGCAAGCTTCTGGGATCTGAAGTCATCAACACTGTAGCTTATGTCTGATCTTCTAAGTCTGTGCAGTGTGTATCCTCCTGTATGGATGTGTGTGTACATTGGGTGACTCTGCATACATGTGTACAAGTATCAGTGTGTACAAACATACTTCTATATGGGCAGGTATGGGAATACGTGTGCATGGGTGTGCAGATGGGAATATATATGTGTACATGTTTGGGGGCAAGTATTGTATATCCTGAGACCCAGCACTCAGTAAATATTGGTAGAGTAAATAAATTATTCCATTTATTCAATTGCATAAATATTTATGGAATAATTTAATGACAATCAGAATCATAATAACTAATAATAATGCAAAAAAGGTAAAACTTCCTCTAGAGTATTTGTGAGATGGGAAATATGCCTCTGTGTCTGCTCAGGAGTTGTCCCTGAGGTAGCTGCCTCTTTGTAGAAATATAAATCCACCCTTGCTCTTGTTGCTTTGAGCCTTTGTTTACTTTCTCATGCCCAATACCTAGAACTTTGGATCACTCTTTTCTTTCCAGTAGATATTGGTGCTACATACTGACTTCAGATACATTTTATGTAGAAGACCCCCTTTCCCTTACTGCCTGGCTCTTAACTCTATATAACTCGACTAATACATGTGTGCTACGCTATCAAAGACTTTTACTTTGGGGATAATTAGGGGTATTTCAACATTGAGAATAAGACCCTTAATGTTAGATACTGAATAGATTGTTTTCAGCAACAAAGGAAGGAAGATATCATGTACAGGGGTCTTGTTTTAAAATAACATTTCAGAGAAATATTCATTCTCTTTATTCTTCACGGTGTGGATTTCATACCTTACCAGGGAAACTCCCTGCCCATCGACAGGGATTTGGTCTCTGTCTAGATCCATCCTCCTCCGTCCAACTCAGCAGACAGCCATCCCCTCTGTATCCAACACAACATATTTCCCAAAGCCCAAGATGCTTTATCAAGATCAATACCATATGGAACTTCTCTAGGACAGCTCCGGGTCGGTGTTTGTACCCCACGATTGGTCATTTTCATGTGTCTCTACCAGTATGAAATGAATATACACATCCTCATTCTTCTTGGGGCCTTCTGGTCTCATGCGGGTAAACTTTGGACTCAACCCACAACATGTGCACACATTACTCTCAGGACAGATAATAATTATCAGAGATAATGCAGTCCAAATACATGTAAGAGAAATACTTTCCCAAAGTTTGTTAATCTACAAGGATTAGTCTTGTTCCCAAGGGTGTAACTATTTAAATTATGAAGCACTTTTCATTTCTTTTCTCTCCTTCTCCCTTTTCCTGACATGCATTGGTCTATGACAAGGGACCCACTTCAACATATGACACAGGGTTCTTAATAATGTCATTCAAAGCAGCTCTCACTGATTTCCAATAACTCTTCATTAGCTTTGCAAAGACTATTCTTTGTGTGGGCTTCTTTACTTCACTAGTCTCAGTGAGGGGGAAGGGAAAACTGTGAAGATATATTTTCCCATCTGCAGGGAACAGGGGAAACTGGGGAGCAGAAACACTCTTCTTATTATAGTAATACTTGTTCTTAATTCATTTAATAGTTTATAATTTACAAAGAACTTTTACAACTCTCTGCACCTGAAAACATAAAAACCTTATTTAAAGTAATGGTTTCACATACATCAGTCTTCTCACTGAATAAATTATCTAGGACCTATACAGCAACAGCAATTCTCTCCCCAAAAGAGTATAAGAAGATTCATCTAGGGCCCTTGGAGTGTGTCTTTCAGGAGGAGTAGTTGAGGGGTAACCGCCTTTCCCATCCACTTCTGAGGACAGTCACATAATTTCTTATCAAGTGGCCTGTTCCTTTATTGGCAGTTTTGTCTTGACCTTATAGCCATGCTTCTCATTGATCTGTAATCCATATTCTGTCAAGATGCTAATAGGGAGGAAAAAAGTCACCACCCGAAGAAACAACCACCAACAATCTTTTTCATTCTGTTCTGTGGTCCCTTTACCACCCTTCTGAGCTATATGTAAGAGTGAAGAGAGCTGGCTGCCTTTATTTTACTTCTTAGAAGGCCACCAGTTAGATACATGGAAAGATTCATTTCCCTCTTTTAAACGAGGCTTTACAAATATTTAAACTATCTGGGTTGCCTTTTACATGGCTCCACTATGCAAAACAGCATCGATGTGGCATGTGTGAAGAGGGCAAGTCAGACACACAGGGAGCAGGGAAGGCTTTTATGAGCTTTATAAATTTTGCACCTTTGTACATTTAATAAAGAGCTGTGTCTAAATTATGAGAATGTTCTTGAGAATGAGGCATGGGTTTTTAGAACCTTTCGTATCTGAAGATATTTTTACTGCAAAATAATAACTTGGCTGGAACTTCTTTGAGTGGGTAAGTAGTAAAAATGACAAGGGGCATTCAGAGATGTTTTCATTGTATCCATTCATCATCTGAAACTTTAATACTGTCAGGATTTACTGAAAGAATAACATACTCCTATATATTAAATGCTGGGAGTGTTAAAACTTTGAACATTCTTGGAAACTTTCTATCCATTTACATATGTTCCTTCAGAAATTCAGCTGAGATTACTGGCAGTGGACTTGATAGAAGTAATTTCAGACTATTTCTTTTTGCAGACAGTGGCTTCCATGTTTCCTTTTGCTTGCTTTCTAGTACAGTTTATGGATTAGTTATAACTGGATTGTGGCTGTGTAGGATTTTCGGAGGGTAGGAAATTCCAGTTGAGTTACCTGTGAGAGAGGAAAAGCAGAAGGCTCTCTTTGGGCAGTACCTACCCATGACCAACATTGCAATGTCAAAATTAGCTAGCACATTAAACAAGTGATGGAGTAGTGAAAAGACCATCCAGTTTAAATCCAAAACAACAACAGAGAAATGCAAATCAAAACCACAATGAGATACCATCTCACACCAGTTAGAACTGCAATCATTAAAAAATCAGGAAACAACAGGTGCTGGAGAGGATGTGGAGAAATAGGAACACTTCTACACTGTTGGTAGGACTGTAAACTAGTTCAACCATTGTGGAAAACAGTGTGGCGATTCCTCAAGGATCTAGAACTAGAAATACCATTTGACCCAGTCATTCCATTACTGGGGATATACCCAAACGATTATAAGTCATGCGGCTATAAAGACACATGCACACATATGTTTATTGTGGCACTATTCACAATAGCAAAGACTTGGAATCAACCCAAATGTCCATCAGTGACAGATTGGATTAAGAAAATGTGGCACATATACACCATGGAATACTATGCAGCCATAAAAATGGATGAGTTCGTGAACTTTGTAGGGACATGGATGCAGCTGGAAACCATAATTCTCAGCAAACTGTTGCAAGAACAGAAAACCAAATACCGCATGTTCTCACTCGTAGGTGGAAATTGAACAATAAGATCACTTGGACACAGGAAGGGGAAA
>NW_016838278.1:0-1539 GCF_001698545.2 Rhinopithecus bieti | reverse complement strand
CCGAGGGTTGTGGCTACAATGTCATGGAGGAATAGAAGGAGTCTGTCTGAGGGTTGTGATTATAATGACATGGAGGAATAGGAGTCTGTCCAAAGGCTGTCGTTACAACGCCATGGAGGAATAGGAGGAGTCTGTCCGAGGGTTGTGATTACAACGCCATGGAGGAATAGGAGGAGTCTGTCCGAGGATTGTGATTACAACGCCATGGAGGAATAGGAGGAGTCTGTCCGAGGGTTGTGATTACAATGCTGCAGGACTTCATTAGCTTGAGAGAAACAATGGGCATCGCCTATCATTCATGAATATATATATTTTTCTTTTCATGTTCTTGTTAAACCTCATCTGAACATTAAGAAATTTCAAATAGGAATTACTAAATGGGACTGGTAAGCTCTATTACCAGTGTAAAATTACTTCTGGTGACTGGAATCTATGTTACCAGTAATAGGAGGAGTGTCAAATGCAGGAGGTAAAGGATATTTAAAGCAAAGGCAATCTTCCAGCTTCTGTGGACTGAGTCTTACTTAAAGTGGTACAGTGGACTCTACTGGATAGTCTCTACACCAAACTTGTACCTTGCTGTTAGTATACAATTCAGACTATCTCGTTTTAACTTGCATTTTCCTTCTTATACATAAAACCATTTTCAGAAGTTAGAAATTCTTCTGCAATAATTTCTTAAACCACTTTAAAAAATTGCATACCTGTCTTTGCCAGAATTTCTTATCTTCATCGGTCACAAAGGAATAGTTCTGTTTTTGTTGGATCACAACTGTCTTAAGTATTATCAAAAAAATACAATTATTTTTTTTCTGTTTGCATGTCTTCCATGTTTTTACAGGGCAGAGTATTTTACTCTCTCTGTTCCCACATTTTTTCATGTCATTATTAAACTCATGAAGAATACAACCGGAAGCTGAGCTCTGAAGAGGGATGAATAGATGGCTACCAGCACACTGACAGCAGTTCTGCCATAAACTGCCACACAGCTGGCAAAAAGGGCAAACACAGTTAAATCATAAGATTTAATGAAACATTTTTAAAAAATTCTTTAGAATAAACAATGGGAACAGTGAATTAAGTTTACTATATACAGCCATTAATTTTATTATTTTATTATTTTATTATTTTATTGTATTGTAGTGTATTGTATTGTATTTTTATTTATTTATTTATTTATTTTGAGATGGAGTCTTGCTCTGTCGCCCGGGCTGGAGTGGAATGCAATTTTTTTTTAAAAGATACAGGGTCTCACTCTATTGCTCAGGCTGGAATACAATGGTGCAATCATAGCTCATTGCAGCCTCAAACTCCTGGGCTCAAGCGATCCTCCTGCCTCAGCCTCCCAAGTAGCTGGAACTACAGGCATGCACCACCATGCCCGGCTGCCATTAAATTTAAAATAGGTATAATAATGACATGTAGAAATCCCAATTCAATTATTTTCTATAAATCAAATGACAATTTATACTTTTGAGGACAAGATCTCCAATTCTAATCTTGCAATAATTAGCTGTTGTTTAAGTTACTGCAGTATAT